>NC_143048.1:41970000-41980000 GCF_057628025.1 Oncorhynchus mykiss
GTATCAAACCAGTTTCTATGATAAAAGTGTTTTGTTGTTGTGCACTGTCCTCAAACAATAGCATGGTATTTTCTCACTGTAATAGCTACTGTAAATTGTACACTACTGTTAGATTAACAAGAATTTCATCTTTCTGCCCATATAAGACATGTCTATGTCCCGGAAAGTTGGCTATTATATACAACGTCATTCTAGTTACATTAGCTCACGTTAGCATCAACCGTCCCGGTTTAGCGACACCCATCGTGTAGAGGTTTCAGAAGTGCGGTTTGGCATATCATTTCTTTTGGAGGACACATGACTCGACATTCACTTCTCCCGAGCCCGGTGGGGAGTTGCAGGATAAAATAAAAAATCAAGATATAATGGTGTGTACAGCCGTAGTTTTACAGGACGGGGTGTGTATGGACAGTACAGCAGTAGTTTTACAGGACGGGGTGTGTATGGACAGTACAGCAGTAGTTTTACAGGACGGGGTGTGTATGGACAGTACAGCAGTAGTTTTACAGGACGGGGTGTGTATGGACAGTATATGAATATAAAAGGTGTGTTACAGCAGTAGTTTTACAGGACGGGGTGTGTATGGACAGTATATGAATATAAAAGGTGTGTTACAGCAGTAGTTTTACAGGACGGAGTGTGTATGGACAGTATATGAATATAAAAGGTGTGTTACAGCAGTAGTTTTACAGGACGGGGTGTGTATGGACAGTATATGAATATAAAAGGTGTGTACAGCACTAGTCTCTCAGCTCATCTTGTCAACATTTTTTTGTGCCTCTAGAATCCCAAAGAGGGACTTAAAAAATCCCAAAGTCGATCATTCATCAGCAACATCAAGCAAAAGGTGAGATCATCTCTGCTCTTTCACTATCTGTTACGGTGCGTGAATGAGGACCCAAAAGCGAATTAACGTAAACAGAACTTCTTTAATAACAAAACATAGGTAGGCTCAGATGGACCGGCAGATTCCGACAGGACAGGACAAGGTTGCAGCAAACATGACGATAGTCTGGTTCAGGCATGAAAAACACAAACAAGAATCCGACAAAGACAGGAACAAAAACAGAGAGAGATATAGAGGACTAATCAGAGGGAAAAAGGGAACAGGTGGGAAAAGGGGTGACGAGGTAGTTAGGAGGAGACAAGGAACAGCTGGGGGAAAGAGGGGGAGAAAAGGTAACCTAATAACGACCAGCAGAGGGAGACAGGGTGAAGGGAAAGGACAGAAACAAGACACAACATGACAATACATGACACTATCATCTTTGTCCGTTACAGACATCAATATGTCCTATTGCTTGACAAATATCTTTGTCCACAATGTCCAGATCGTAACTCAACAATGTTTGTACTGTCTCAGGTCTGTCAATGGGAAAAGTCCTTTCTATTTAAAACTAAACCATTGGTTTTCTAGTGATGGCGTTTAGATGGCGAGCCTTAGAAGTCAGGATAATGATCTATTGACACAGGGTCCAGTTTGTGAGGCTGAAGGATGCCCTGCTAACTGTCTGTCTGTCTGTCTGTCTGTCTGTCTGTCTGTCTGTCTGTCTGTCTGTCTGTCTGTCTGTCTGTGTGTGTTTCTTTTCCTTGAAGAGCACTTCTCATGTCTCATCTCCCTCTCTCTTACATTGGTCCAGTCTCAGATAGATTTAATTAATATTGCGTTACTTATTTAGGGACAATCGGAAATGTTTAATTGTGTGTGTGTGTGTGTGTCTGTGTGTCACGCTGTTGCTAATCCCCTCCACAGGAAATGTTTTTTTCATGTTAACAGTCATACATGTTGCAACTAGTGGTGTGTGTGTGCACTGTCTGTACTACCCACTGAGCAGCCTAAAGACTGTAATTACTGACAACATTATCCTCCACTCCTCCACTTGAACTTTAATAGATATGTTATGCTACCTCTTCCTCTACCACACACACACACACACACACACACGCACACGCACACCACTAGTAGCTTATGTTTTGAGTGGGCAGAATCACATGCTAAATGTCAGACTGCTAAATGTCAGACTGCTAAATGTAAGACTGCTAAATGTAAGACTGCTAAATGTCAGACTGCTAAATGTCAGACTGCTAAATGTCAGACTGCTAAATGTCAAACTGCTAAATGTCAGACTGCTAAATGTCAGACTGTTAAATGTCAGACTTCTAAATGTCAGACTGTTAAATGTCAGACTGCTAAATGTCAGACTGCTAAATGTAGGACTGTTAAATGTAGGACTGTTAAATGTCAGACTGCTAAATGTCAGACTGCTAAATGTAGGACTGCTAAATGTCAGACTGCTAAATGTCAGACTGCTAAATGTAGGACCGCTAAATGTCAGACTGCTAAATGTCAGAGCGCTAAATGTCAGACTGCTAAATGTCAGACTGCTAAATGTCAGACTGCTAAATGTAGGACTGCTAAATGTCAGACTGCTAAATGTCAGACTGCTAAATGTAGGACCGCTAAATGTCAGACTGCTAAATGTCAGAGCGCTAAATGTCAGACTGCTAAATGTAGGACCGCTAAATGTCAGACTGCTAAATGTCAGAGCGCTAAATGTCAGACTGCTAAATGTCAGACTGCTAAATGTCAGACTGCTAAATGTAGGACCGCTAAATGTCAGACTGCTAAATGTCAGAGCGCTAAATGTCAGACTGCTAAATGTCAGACTGCTAAATGTCAGAGCGCTAAATGTCAGACTGCTAAATGTCAGACTGCTAAATGTCAGACTGCTAAATGTCAGACTGCTAAATGTCAGCCTGCTAAATGTAGGACTGTTAAATGTCAGACTGCTAAAGGTAGGACTGTTAAATGTCAGACTGCTAAATGTCAGACTGCTAAATGTAGGACCGCTAAATGTCAGACTGCTAAATGTCAGACTGCTAAATGTCAGACTGCTAAATGTAGGACTGTTAAATGTAGGACTGCTAAATGTCAGACTGCTAAATGTCAGACTGCTAAATGTCAGACTGCTAAATGTCAGACTGCTAAATGTAGGACTGTTAAATGTAGAACTGTTAAATGTAGAACTGTTAAATGTAGAACTGTTAAATGTAGGACTGTTAAATGTAGGACTGCTAAATGTCAGACCGCTAAATGTAGGACAATGACTGCTACATGTATGGGCATGGGCAATGCTAATGGGAAGTATCTGAAAATGTGTGTGTGTGTGTGTGTGTGTGTTTTCCTCCTCCTGCAGAGACACTCTAAATCCAGGCTGAAGTCCCAGAGTACCGATGGAGAGGAGGAAGGACAGGAGACCTCTGGGAAAGAGGCGGGAGGACAGATCACCAGGTCAGCTCTCAATAGCTCTCTTGTCATACTGACCCATGCTCATTGCTGACTCCCACCTTGAGATTTGCATGGAGAACTTCAAACATGCACACATAAATCATGTGTTATGTCATAGTGAAACTACATGCATGGATTTTAAATTAGGATTAGTGAGTTAGGTTCTTCTGTTCTGTCAGCTCAAATCCTGCTTTACCTGACAGAACAGCAAGCTGCAGCCTGGAGCAACTTCCACTCATGTATTTGAAGGGCCCTAAACCCTTTATACGCACCCTTAATCTTCTTTGAAGTGCCCTAAGTGTCTATTTATTGACCGTAACCAGACTTTGAAGTGCCCTGTCTGTGTGTGTCCCATCTTCTTCTAATAGTCGATCATGTGTGTGTGTAAAGTGTGAAATGTTATTACATTATGTACGTATCTCCAGGAACAGTCAAGATGGATGTAAGGCTCTTCCTGTGTGTGTGTGTGTGTGTGTGTGTGTGTGCTGTTGGCCTGCCTCCATATCCCTTTAGTGTGTCAATGAAAGCTGTTTGATCTGGTCTGTATAAGGTGTTTCCCTGTGATTCTGTGGGGTGTAATCTGTGATTCTGTGGGGTGTAAACTGTGATTCTGTGGGGTGTAACCTGTGATTCTGTGGGGTGTAACCTGTGATTCTGTGGGGTGTAACCTGTGATTCTGTGAGGTGTAAACTGTGACTCTGTGGGGTGTAAACTGTGACTCTGTGGGGTGTAAACTGTGATTCTGTGGGGTGTAAACTGTGATTCTGTGGGGTGTAAACTGTGACACCGTGGGGTGTAAACTGTGATTATGTGGGGTGTAATCTGTGATTCTGTGGGGTGTAAACTGTGATTCTGTGGGGTGTAATCTGTGATTCTGTGGGGTGTAAACTGTGATTCTGTGGGGTGTAAACTGTGATTCTGTGGGGTGTAAACTGTGATTCTGTGGAGTGTAAACTGTGATTCTGTGGGGTGTAAACTGTGATTCTGTGGGGTGTAAACTGTGACACTGTGGGGTGTAAACTGTGATTCTGTGGGGTGTAATCTGTGATTCTGTGGGGTGTAAACTGTGATTCTGTGGGGTGTAATCTGTGATTCTGTGGGGTGTAACCTGTGATTCTGTGGGGTGTAACCTGTGATTCTGTGAGGTGTAAACTGTGACACCGTGGGGTGTAAACTGTGATTATGTGGGGTGTAATCTGTGATTCTGTGGGGTGTAAACTGTGATTCTGTGGGGTGTAATCTGTGATTCTGTGGGGTGTAAACTGTGATTCTGTGGGGTGTAACCTGTGATTCTGTGGGGTGTAACCTGTGATTCTGTGAGGTGTAAACTGTGACTCTGTGGGGTGTAAACTGTGACTCTGTGGGGTGTAAACTGTGATTCTGTGGGGTGTAAACTGTGATTCTGTGGGGTGTAAACTGTGACACCGTGGGGTGTAAACTGTGATTATGTGGGGTGTAATCTGTGATTCTGTGGGGTGTAAACTGTGATTCTGTGGGGTGTAATCTGTGATTCTGTGGGGTGTAAACTGTGATTCTGTGGGGTGTAAACTGTGATTCTGTGGGGTGTAAACTGTGATTCTGTGGAGTGTAAACTGTGATTCTGTGGGGTGTAAACTGTGATTCTGTGGGGTGTAAACTGTGACACTGTGGGGTGTAAACTGTGATTCTGTGGGGTGTAATCTGTGATTCTGTGGGGTGTAAACTGTGATTCTGTGGGGTGTAATCTGTGATTCTGTGGGGTGTAAACTGTGATTCTGTGGGGTGTAATCTGTGATTCTGTGGGGTGTAAACTGTGATTCTGTGGGGTGTAATCTGTGATTCTGTGGGGTGTAAACTGTGATTCTGTGGGGTGTAAACTGTGATTCTGTGGAGTGTAAACTGTGATTCTGTGGGGTGTAAACTGTGATTCTGTGGGGTGTAAACTGTGATTCTGTGGAGTGTAAACTGTGATTCTGTGGGGTGTAAACTGTGATTCTGTAGGGTGTAAACTGTCACTTTGATGGACACTCCACTTTACTTCACATGCTGTTGTCACTGTGCGTGTCTTTCCGTCCTACTTTCTCAATTCTATCCATTGTACTCTCTCTTTATCCATTCTGCTCTATGCCTCTTCCTCCATTCTACCTCTCCTTCCTCCTTCATACTCTTTCTGTGGTTTCATCTTGCTGTAGGGGAGGGAGGAAAAGGAAGACGATGAAGCTGAGTAGAGATCTGTCAGACCTGGTTGTTTTCACTAACTCTGTGGCCTCTCAGGAGGGACTGGACGACAGTAAGAAAACACACACTCTTAAAGACATTATCTCTCTCTGCTAAGCCCTTAACCAATCCAAAAACAATCCCCATCCCACCCATCAGGCTCTCTCTCTATCCCTATCTCCCCTCTCATTGCCACTCCCACTCCCTCTCTCTCTTTCACTCTATCCCACCCCATTCAGTCTCTCTGTCTCTCTCTCTCTCTCTCTCTCTCTCTCTCCTTATTCTCCTTCTCACTTCCATACCCTCTCTCTCTTTCATTCATCCATCTCATTTTACATTCATTGCTCAGCCCTTTCCTCTCCTCATTTCCTCTCTCATCCCTCTCTCCTTTCGTCTGTCAGGTACTCCTGGGAATGTTCTGTCGTTCAGTGAGACTCGTGCCCAGCAGCTAGTGAACCACAGAGCTGAGCGCTTCCTGTGTTTCAACCAGCGACAGCTGTCTAGAATCTACCCCTCAGCCTACCGTATAGACTCGTCCAACTTCAACCCTCAGCTCTACTGGAATGTGGGCTGTCAGCTGGGTAAGAAACATCACGTCTGAACAATCTTATTGTCATGTTTTGCTGATACTTGTTAAGTAAAAAAAAAATGGCATTAAATATTTTTATAAAAATAAACAAATACAAAAAAATACTGTATTTATCTCTGCCCGGCCATCTACCTCCTCATCCAGTCCTCATCCTCTCTCTCTCCCCCAGTCCTCCTCTCTCTCTCTCTCTCCTCCAGTCCCCCCCCCTCTCTCTCTCTCTCCCAGTCATTCTCTCTCTCTCTCTCTCTCTCTCTCTCTCTCCCCCCAGTCCTCTTCACTGCCTCTCTCTCTCTCTCTCTCTCTCTCTCTCTCTCTCTCTCCCTCTCTCCCCCAGTCATTATATCTCTCTCTCTCTCTCTCTCTCTCTCTCTCTCTCTCTCTCTCTCTCTCTCTCTCTCTCTCTCTCTCTCTCTCCCCCCCAGTCCTCTTCACTGCCTCTCTCTCTCCCCCAGTCCTCTCAATACAATTCAAGGGGCTTTATTGGCATGGGAAACATATGTTAACATTGCCAAAGCAAGTGAAGTAGATATATATATATATATATTTTTTTTTGTGGGTAGTGTGCACATAACCTGTCTTCTCTTGAGAGCCATGTCTGCCTACGGCAGCCTTTCTCAGTAGCAAGGCTATGCTCACTGAGTCTGTACATAGCCAAAGCTTTCCTTAAGTTTGGGTCAGTCACAGTGGTCAGGTATTCAGCCACTGTGTACTCTCTGTTTTGGCCAAAATGGATTATAGTTTGCTGTGTTTTTTGTTAATTCTTTCCAATGTGTCAAGTAATTATCTTTTTGTTTTCTCATGATTTGGTTGGGTCTAATTGTGTTGCTGTCCTGGGGCTCTGTTCACAAACACAATCACACCCCACAGAGCCCCAGGACCAGCTTGCTTAGGGGACTCTTCTACAGGTAATTTCTCTGTAGGCGATTTGTTCTGGAAGGTTTGGGAATCACTTCCTTTTAGGTAGTTGTAGAATTAGTTGTAGAATTATTAGGATTTTGATAATTAGCGGATATCGGCCTAATTCTGCTCTGCATGCATTATTTGGTGTTTTACGTTGTACACAGAGGATATTTTTGCATGCAGGGTCTCGATTTGGTGTTTGCCCCATTTTGTGAATTGTTGGTTGGTGAGAGGACCCCAGAACTCAAAACCATTAAGGGCAATGGGCTCTATAACTGATTCAAGTATTTTTAGCTAGAACAAAATTGCCCTATCTACCCCCACTCCCCCAGTCCTCTTGACTGCCCCCCCCCCTCTCTCTCTCTCTCTTTCTCTCTCTCTGTCTCTGTCTCTGTCTCAGCTTCTCTCTCTCTCTCGCTCTCTCTCTCTCTGTCTCTGTCTCAGCTTCTCTCTCTCTCTCTCTCTCTCTCTCTCTCTCTCTCTCTCTCTCTCTCTCTCTCTGTCTCTGTAACAGTACACAATACACTCACACAAGTTTCAAAGGAATAGAGACATTTCAAATGTCATATTATGTCTATATATAGTTCCCAAATATTTATGCTGTGATGGCCCACTGTCTCTCTCTTTCTCTCTCGCTCTTTCTCTCTCTCTCCCGGTCGCGGGATTGGTCGGTAGGGATCTCCCTGTCTCATCGCGACTCCTGTGGCGGGCCGGGCGCAGTGCGCGCTAGCCAAGGTTGCCACGTGCACGGTGTAGCCTCTGACACATTGGTGCGGCTGGCTTCCGGGTTGGATGCGCGCTGTGTTAAGAAGCAGTACGGCTGGTTGGGTTGTGTATCGGAGGACGCATGACATTCAACCTTCGTCTCTCCCGAGCCTGTACGGGAGTTGTAGCAATGAGACACCCGGGAGGCCTACTACAACAATTGGATACCACGAAATTGGGGAGAAAAAAGGGGTAAAAAAAAAAAAGAATAACTTCTGATTGCCAGGTCCCATTGAGGACCTTTCCTTTTCTGTGTTTTCCTCCTTAACACCGTGTCCTGTGGTGGGATCGTTGCCACGTTCATTGAGCTCAAATTTCTCGGTCTAGTTGTGTTGTTCAGACCATCAGTGGAAGACATTCTCTGTCTGTCTGTCTGTCTGTCTGTCTGTCTGTCTGTCTGTCTGTCTGTGATTTCAGCCATATTCTCCACCACACCTCCCCACAGACAGAACCCCTGTGTGTATTTGTTCAGAGGATGAACAGACTGATAAATGTGTCCTAAATGTGTTTTCCTCAGTGGCTCTGAACTACCAGACAGAGGGTCGGATGATGCAGCTCAACAGAGCCAAGTTCATGGTGAACGGTGGCTGTGGCTACGCCCTCAAACCTCCACCCATGTGTAAAGGTACTGATACACACACACACACACACATACACACACACACACACACACACACACATACACACACACACACACACACACACACAAACACACACGCACACGCACACGCACACGCACACACACACACACAGAGAGATGAGGAGTTGATGTGATTCTAGACTATTGAGGATGCATTCTGTCGTAGTACTGTTCTAATTGGTTGTCTAGACTATTGAGGATGCATTCTGTCGTAGTACTGTTCTAATTGGTTGTTTTACTCCTTCAGGCTCGTTCAACCCGTTCAGTGACGACCCCCTCCCTGCCTACCCCAAGAAACAGTTGGTGCTGAAGATCATCAGTGGACAGCAGCTTCCCAAACCACCAGACTCTATGTTGGGGGACCGGGGAGAGGTACACACACAGACTCATTCTCTGCCAACATAATGGATAGTTTGCTCAATAATCTCTTTGGCTTATAAATGTGTTGCCACCTGTTAGCATAGTGTTGCTAAGCTCCAATGCTGCTGTAACTCTGTTCCCTCTTCTGCTTCAGATCATTGACCCATTTGTAGAGGTGGAGATCATCGGCCTGCCAGTGGACTGCTGCAAGGAGCAAACTCGAGTAGTGGACGACAACGGTAAAACACACACACATATGCACACTATACAATTTATCATACAGACACTTCACTCATCCATAGAACCATATATGACATTCAGTCAAGTCATCTCTGCACCATGTCATGGATCAGTGCCTCCACACAGTGATCTAATAGTACCACCACCACCTCCAGACATCCATAACCTTTCCCTCCTCTCTCTCTCTATCTCTCTCTTTCTCTCTCCCTGCTGAACCCTCCTCTCTCCCTGCTGAACCCTCCACCCCCTCTCTCCCTGCTGAACCCTCCTTTCTCTCTCTCCCTGCTGAACCCTCTTCTCTCTCCCTGCTGAACCCTCCTCTCTCTCCCTGCTGAACACTTCTCTCTCTCTCCCTGCAGAACCCTCCTCTCTCTCCCTGCTGAACCTTCCTGTCTCTCCCTGTTGAACCCTCCTCTCTCCCTGCTGAACCCTCCTCTCTCTCTCTCTCTCCCTGATGAACCCTCCCCTCTCTCTCTCCCTGCTGAACCCTCCTCTCTCTCTCTCTCCCTGCTGAACCCTCCTCTCTCTCCCTGCTGAGCCCTCCTCTCTCTCTCCCTGCTGAACCCTCCTCTTTCTCCCTGCTGAACCCTCCTCTCTCTCCCTGCTGAACCCTCCTCTCTCTCCCTGCTGAACCCTCCTCTCTCTCCCTGCTGAACCCTCCTCTCTCTCCTCCTGCTGAACCCTCCTCTCTCTCCTCCTGCTGAACCCTCCTCTCTCTCCTCCTGTTGAACCCTCCTCTCTCTCTCTCTTCCTGCTGAACCCTCTTCTCTCTCCCTGCTGAGCCCTCCTCTCTCTCTGTGTGTGAGAGTCAGTGTGACTGTGACCTGCCACCCAGACCCAGTCATCTATTCTAAGCATAGATGACAGGCAACAGGGCAGTACTGGGCCAAACACACCATAGACACATGACTTTTGGACTTGAATCAATGTTGTATTGGTCACTCAGTTTGTTAGATCCTGTTGTGAGTGTGTGTTCCCACAGAGACAGTACCCTTTGCATATGCCCCAAACATAGTTGAGG
>NC_143048.1:41982500-42095000 GCF_057628025.1 Oncorhynchus mykiss
CTCATGATTTGGTTGGGTCTAATTGTGTTGCTGTGTTGGGGCTCTGTGGGGTGTGTTTGTGTTTGTGAACAGAGCCCCAGGACAAGCTTGCTTAGAGCGCTCTTCTCCAGGTTAATTTCTCTTTAGGTGATGGCTTTGTTCTGGAAGGTTTGGGAATTGCTTCCTTTTAGGGGGTTGTAGAATTGAACGGCTCTTTTCTGGATTTTGATAATTAAAGGGTATCGGCCTAATTCTGCTCTGCATGCATTATTTGCTGTTCTATGTTGTACACTGAGGAAATCTTTGCAGAATTCTGCATGCAGAGTCTCAATTTGGTGTTTGTCTCATTTTGTGAAGTCTTGGTTGGTGAGCGGACCCCAGACCTCACAACCATAAATGGCAATGGGCTCTATAACTGATTCAAGTATTTTTAGCCAGATCCTAATTGGTATGTCAAATTTTATGTTCCTTTTGATGGCATTGAATGCCCTTCTTGTCTTGTCTCTCAGATCGTTCACTGCTTTGTGGAAATTACCTGTGGCGCTGATATTTAGGCCAAGGTATGTACAGTTTTTTGTTTGCTCTAGGGCAACAGTGTCTAGATGGAATTTGTATTTGTGGTCCTGGCGACTGGACCTTTTTTGGAATTGTTTTGGTCTTACTGAGATTTACAGTCAGGGCCCAGGTCTGGCAGAATCTGTGCAGAATATCTAGGTGCTGCTGTAGGCCCTCCTTGGTTGGTGACAGAAGCACCAGAACATCAGCAAACAGCAGACATTTGACTTCAGATTCTAGTAGGGTGCGACCGAGTGCTGCAGGCTGTTCTAGTGCCCTCGCTAGTTCGTTGATATATGTTGAAGAGGGTGGGGTTTAAGCTGCATTTGTGTGTTTTTGCCCATTTTAACCTCACACTTATTTGTGTACATGGATTTTATAATGTTCTATGTATTTCCCCCAACACTTTCCATCAATTTGTATAGCAGACCCTTATGCCAATTTGAACTTTTTTTTAAATCAACAAAGCATGAGAATACTTTGCCTTTGTTTTAGTTAGTTTGTTTGTCAGTTAGGGTGTGCAGTGTGAATATGTGATCTGTCACACAGGATAATTTGGTAAAAAGCCAAATTGACATTTTCTCAGTACATTGTTTTCGCTAAGGTAAGGGAAGACCCCATGAAATGGCAACTTATTGCCATTGGGCAAATGTAAGGCAGTTCATCCAAACCATTTGGCAAGTGGAACATGGGAAATGCCAAGTGTCATACACCCAAAATCACAAATATGGCGAGCGCGCTCAACTGAAGATTTTCATATTGAAAATGGTCAAAGTCAAGACCCAAGGGTAAAATGATGAAAATCTCAAAACGTTTTCAAAATTTTAAAACCCCTAAAAAAGTGATTTTTGGACTGTTTTTCTATTTATTTATTTTTTTGGTCAATTATACATATGTAATAACCGTATGCACATACATATACATATTTTGTACTTCCGGCGCCGACAGAGATGGCCGCCTCGCTTCGCGTTCCTAGGAAACTATGCAGTTTTTTGTTTTTTTACGTGTTATTTCTTACATTAGTACCCCAGGTCATCTTAGGTTTCATTACATACAGTCGAGAAGAACTACTGAATATAAGATCAGCATCAACTCACCATCAGTACGACCAAGAATATGTTTTTCGCGACGCGGATCCTGTGTTCTGCCTTACAAACAGGACAACGGAGTGGATCCTATGCAGCGACCCAAAAAAACGACTCCGAAAGAGAGGGAAACGAGGCGGTCTTCTGGTCAGACTCCGGAGACGGGCACAGCGCGCACCACTCCCTAGCATTCTTCTTGCCAATGTCCAGTCTCTTGACAACAAGGTTGATGAAATCCGAGCAAGGGTAGCATTCCAGAGGGACATCAGAGACTGTAACGTTCTTTGCTTCACGGAAACGTGGCTTACTGGAGAGACGCTATCCGAAGCGGTGCAGCCAACAGGTTTCTCCACGCATCGCGCAGACAGGAAAAAACATATTTCTGGTAAAAAGAGGGGCGGGGGCGTATGCCTTATGACTAACGTGACATGGTGCGATGAAAGAAACATACAGGAACTCAAATCCTTCTGTTCACCTGATTTAGAATTCCTCACAATCAAATGTAGACCGCATTATCTACCAAGAGAATTCTCTTCGATTATAATCACAGCCGTATATATCCCCCCCCAAGCAGACACATCGATGGCTCTGAACGAACTTTATTTAACTCTCTGCAAACTGGAAACAATTTATCCGGAGGCTGCATTCATTGTAGCTGGGGATTTTAACAAGGCTAATCTGAAAACAAGACTCCCCAAATTTTATCAGCATATCGATTGCGCAACCAGGGGAGGAAAGACCTTGGACCATTGTTACTCTAACTTCCGCGACGCATATAAGGCCCTGCCCCGCCCCCCTTTCGGAAAAGCTGACCACGACTCCATTTTGTTGATCCCTGCCTACAGACAGAAACTAAAACAAGAGGCTCCCACGCTGAGGTCTGTCCAACGCTGGTCCGACCAAGCTGACTCCACACTCCAAGACTGCTTCCATCACGTGGACTGGGAGATGTTTCGTATTGCGTCAGATAACAACATTGACGAATACGCTGATTCGGTGTGCGAGTTCATTAGAACGTGCGTTGAAGATGTCGTTCCCATAGCAACGATTAAAACATTCCCTAACCAGAAACCGTGGATTGATGGCAGCATTCGTGTGAAACTGAAAGCGCGAACCACTGCTTTTAATCAGGGCAAGGTGTCTGGTAACATGACCGAATACAAACAGTGCAGCTATTCCCTCCGCAAGGCTATCAAACAAGCTAAGCGCCAGTACAGAGACAAAGTAGAATCTCAATTCAACGGCTCAGACACAAGAGGCATGTGGCAGGGTCTACAGTCAATCACGGACTACAGGAAGAAACCCAGCCCAGTCACGGACCAGGATGTCTTGCTCCCAGGCAGACTAAATAACTTTTTTGCCCGCTTTGAGGACAATACAGTGCCACTGACACGGCCTGCAACGAAAACATGCGGTCTCTCCTTCACTGCAGCCGAGGTGAGTAAGACATTTAAACGTGTTAACCCTCGCAAGGCTGCAGGCCCAGATGGCATCCCCAGCCGCGCCCTCAGAGCATGCGCAGACCAGCTGGCCGGTGTGTTTACGGACATATTCAATCAATCCCTATACCAGTCTGCTGTTCCCACATGCTTCAAGAGGGCAACCATTGTTCCTGTTCCCAAGAAAGCTAAGGTAACTGAGCTAAATGACTACCGCCCCGTAGCACTCACATCCGTCATCATGAAGTGCTTTGAGAGACTAGTCAAGGACCATATCACCTCCACCCTACCTGAC
This sequence comes from Oncorhynchus mykiss, assembly GCF_057628025.1. NCBI lineage: Eukaryota > Metazoa > Chordata > Actinopteri > Salmoniformes > Salmonidae > Oncorhynchus > Oncorhynchus mykiss. The sequence continues at coordinate 41,985,854 of NC_143048.1, forward strand.
ACCCTAGACCCACTCCAATTTGCTTACCGCCCAAATAGGTCCACAGACGATGCAATCTCAACCACACTGCACACTGCCCTAACCCATCTGGACAAGAGGAATACCTATGTGAGAATGCTGTTCATCGACTACAGCTCGGCATTCAACACCATAGTACCCTCCAAGCTCGTCATCAAGCTCGAGACCCTGGGTCTCGACCCCGCCCTGTGCAACTGGGTACTGGACTTCCTGATGGGCCGCCCCCAGGTGGTGAGGGTAGGCAACAACATCTCCTCCCCGCTGATCCTCAACACTGGGGCCCCACAAGGTTGCGTTCTGAGCCCTCTCCTGTACTCCCTGTTCACCCACGACTGCGTGGCCACGCACGCCTCCAACTCAATCATCAAGTTTGCGGACGACACAACAGTGGTAGGCTTGATTACCAACAACGATGAGACGGCCTACAGGGAGGAGGTGAGGGCCCTCGGAGTGTGGTGTCAGGAAAACAACCTCACACTCAACGTCAACAAAACTAAGGAGATGATTGTGGACTTCAGGAAACAGCAGAGGGAACACCCCCCTATCCACATCGATGGAACAGTAGTGGAGAGGGTAGCAAGTTTTAAGTTCCTCGGCATACACATCACAGACAAACTGAATTGGTCCACTCACACAGACAGCATCGTGAAGAAGGCGCAGCAGCGCCTCTTCAACCTCAGGAGGCTGAAGAAATTCGGCTTGTCACCAAAAGCACTCACAAACTTCTACAGATGCACAATCGAGAGCATCCTGGCGGGCTGTATCACCGCCTGGTATGGCAACTGCACCGCCCTCAACCGTAAGGCTCTCCAGAGGGTAGTGAGGTCTGCACAACGCATCACCGGGGGCAAACTACCTGCCCTCCAGGACACCTACACCACCCGATGTCACAGGAAGGCCATAAAGATCATCAAGGACATCAACCACCCGAGCCACTGCCTGTTCACCCCGCTATCATCCAGAAGGCGAGGTCAGTACAGGTGCATCAAAGCTGGGACCGAGAGACTGAAAAACAGCTTCTATCTCAAGGCCATCAGACTGTTAAACAGCCACCACTAACACTGAGTGGCTGCTGCCAACACACTGACACTGACTCAACTCCAGCCACTTTAATAATGGGAATTGATGGGAAATGATGTAAATATATCACTAGCCACTTTAAACAATGCTACCTTATATAAATGTTACTTACCCTACATTATTCATCTCATATGCATACGTATATACTGTACTCTATATCATCGACGGTATCCTTATGTAATACATGTATCACTAGCCACTTTATACTATACTATGCCACTTTGTTTACATACTCATCTCATTTGTACATACTGTACCCGATACCATCTACTGTATCTTGCCTATGCTGCTCTGTACCATCACTCATTCATATATCCTTATGTACATATTCTTTATCCCCTTACACTGTGTACAAGACAGTAGTTTTGGAATTGTTAGTTAGATTACTTGTTATTACTGCATTGTCGGAACTAGAAGCACAAGCATTTCGCTACACTCGCATTAACATCTGCTAACCATGTGTATGTGACAAATAAAATTTGATTTGATTTGATTTATGTCTTATTTTATTGTGTTTGTCCATTAGGCCTATGTATTGTCCATTTGCAATATATGTTCATTGGAAGTCGGCTTCTGAACCAAAAAGTCAGTGAACCATGGCCAGATGGCATAACTAATGTCCCAATGCCACACATAAGTATTGAATGTACCAAATCAGGATGTTATGTCCATTTGCCATATATGATCATAGGAAGTCGGCTTCCAAACCCAAAAGTCAGTAAACCATGTCCAAATGGCATAAGAAATGTCCAAATGGCATTTATAATGACCAAACGATAATATATATATCAAATGTATCACTAAATTAAGCCCAGAATCAACCTAAAAGTTATATTTGTCATGTTTGATCATAGGAAGCCACAGGAAGTACAAATTTGGTGCATTAAGACAGCAGTGGGACTCAGTCGTTTTTTACAATATATTTTTTTAAATATCCAAAATGACCAGGGGTGCCCCCTATTGGATGGGCACGGGTGGGGGGTGCTCCCTACCCAGCCATGGACCCCTTGCACCCCTCTAAAGGCATTAAAACATTTGTTTTTAAATTTGCATCTCTTTGCTTCAGATTACCAAGTAATCTGGCACGGCTGTCCATTTGCGATGTCTTACGATGGGCATTTACTATCACGAATTTGACATGCTCTAATATACTGCAGAAATGCCCAATTGACTGGCCCGTTGAACTCGGGATGGCCGGGCAGTGATAGTGGTTCCTCTCCATCGCTCGTTGGTGTTTATTTCCACCTGTTAATTTGGTGATGGTTCCTCACAGTTTAACTTCACTAGGGTAGGGGGCACTATTTTCACTTCTGGATGAAAGTAAACTGCCTGCTACTGAGGCCCAGAGGCTAGGATATGCATATAATTGGTAGATTTGGATAGAAAACACTCTAAAGTTTCCAAAATCCATCCAATTGAATGCCATTACAGTATCCATTGACTTAGGACTCAAATTGCTCTTCCTGTGGCTTCCACTAGATGTCAACAGTCTTTAGAAATTGTTTCAGGCTTGTATTCTGAAAAATGAGGGAGTAGACCACTCTGAATGAGTGGACTCTGCAGTGTCCCAGAGTTTTTTCATGCGGGCGACCGAGAGTGCGCCTTTTCTTGTTTACCTTTTATACTGACAACGTTATTGTCCGGTTGAAATATTATCAATTATTTAGGCTAAAAACAACCTGAGGATTGATTATGAACATCGTTTGAAATGTTTCTACAAAGTTTACGGATACTATTTGGATTTTTCGCCTGCCTGTTGTGACTATGTTTGAGCCTGTGGATTACTGAACAAAACTGAGGTTTTTGGATATAAAAGGGACTTTATCGAACAAAACAAACATTTATTGAGTAAATGGGAGTCTTGTTAGTGCAACCATATGAAGATCATCGAAGGTAAGTGATTAATTTTTTCTCTATTTCTTACTTGTGTAACTCCTCTACTTTGCTGGTACCTGTTTGTAATGATTTGTCTGCTGGGCGATGTTCTCAGATAATCGCATGGTATGCTTTCGCCGTAAAGCGATTTTGAAATCTGACACCGCGGTTGGATTAACCATAATTAAAACTTAACTTCTTGATGCACCCATCCCGTTACCGGGATCATTTTCGTCAACATCAGCTGGATTGCAGAGCGCCAAATTCAAATTAAATTACTAAAAATATTACATTTTCATGAAATCACAAGTGCTGTTAAAACACATAGTCACATTCTAGCTACGGGTCCAGTTCTGACTTTGCTAGGTCTAGCTGAGGCGACCCCAAATCCCAAGTTTCAGCTTGATAGGTCATTCGGAGCCCGAGCAGCGACCTTAATTAGTGCTGAAAATCTACTTTTTCTGGGCGTTGCTACGGGGTCCCTGAATGAGCTATTGTACAGAAAAGTTAGGGTCTGTCTCCATGGGCCGAGGAGGTTTCAATGCACCTAGTCCTGTGATTCTGGGACTTTTCTAAATGTCATTTTTATGACATTCCTAATTAATTGACGTCATTGCAAATGGACGAGGCTGTTGCTGGTTATTTTTTTCCTTACACCACTGCAGCTGGATCTATAAAACATAATAATTCTTTAACCATTACCGAACTGATATTGACTGATTTCTCGTAAACTACGTTAGATAAATGGCTGGTTCTTTTTTTCCTTACACCACTGCAGCTGGATCTGCGTTAGATAAATGGCTGGTTCTTTTTTTCCTTACAGGTTCATATACTTTGATGTTAAGCGGTCAAATTAGCACTCTATTACTGTTTTTAACCTTTAATCTCAGAAAATGGGCCTTAACTTTTTATGGCTGCAGGGGCAGTATTGAGTAGCTTGGATGCCTTAACTCAAAACGCATTGAGAACTTGATGCCATCTTGTTTCTTGGCATAAAGCCCTTTTGGCCAAACCCGTGCTCACCGAGTTTTGTCTTCGAAGATTTTTCCATTTAGGAGAAATTGCCATGTCCGTTTGGTGATGTTTTATCCATTTTCATTAAGCAACCAGTCGCCATCTGGTGGAATCTTCCGGAACAGTGGAAAAATGACCAAAAATAAATAAATATAACGGAAACCAAATTGTACGAGAGACTTTATTTGATGACTTCCTGGAAGATCCGGAACTGGGGCACAACCTGAGTCCATCGGCGTATTTTAATAACACTTGGGGACGTCTAGTAATGGACCTTACATTTGCAAAATGGAGATCCTCATCAACCATACGGGTAATGCCATCCATGTCCCTTATGTAGGAAATGTACGAGTCTGCTGTTTATGATAATGCAAAGGATTTTCCCAAGGTTGCTGTTGACGCATATCCCACAGTAGTTATTGGGGTAAAAATTTGTCTTCACTTCCATCCATTCACCTACTCTGCGTCTCACAAAGATCATGTGTTTGCACCCATCATCAGACCAAAGTACAGATTTCCACCGGTCTAATGTCCATTGCTTTTGTTTCTTTAACCAAGCAAGTCTCTTCTTATTATTGGTGTCCTTCAGTAGTGGTTTCTTTACAGCGATCCAACCATGAAGGCCTGATTCACACAGTCTCCTCTGAACAGTTGATGTTGTGTCCCGCCCTGACTTTAGTTATCTATGTTTTATGTATTATTTTGGTCAGGTCGGGGTGTGACGAGGGTGGGTACGTGAGTTTTCCCCTGTCTAGGGTTGTTGTATATCTGTGGGGTTTTTCTATGTCTAGGTAATGTAGGTCTATGGTGGCCTGAATTGGTTCCCAATCAGAGGCAGCTGTTTATCATTGTCTCTGATTGGGAATCCTATTTAGGTTGTCATTTTCCATTTTGGTTTTGTGGGTTACTGTCTGTGTAGTTACATGTCAGCACTTGTTGTATTAGCATCAAGTTTGTTTTGTTATTTTGTGTAGTGTTCTTCGTTAATTAAAGAAGATGTATTCATATCATTCTGCGCCTTGGTCTCATCAATACGACAAACGTGAATGTTGAGATGTGTCTGTTACTTGAACTCTGAAGCATTTATTTGGGCTGCAATCTGAGGTGCAGTTAACTCTAATGAACATATCCTCTGCCACAGAGTTAACTCTGAATCAGGTAAGACCCACGTGCAGACTGTGTTGAAGTAATGTTTATTGCAACAACAGGGGCAGGTAAACGACAGGTCAAGGCAGGCAGGGGTCGATATTCCAGAGTAGTTGGGCCAAGGTACAGGACGGCAGGCGGCCTCAGGGTCAGGTCAGGCAGAGGTTGTTAATCCAGAGTCGGGGGAAAGGCACAGGACGGCAGGCAGGCTCTGTCAAGACCGGTAAGGGTCAAAACCAATAGAGAGACTTGGGAAAGCAGGCGCTGAGACAAAACGCTGGTTGACTTGAACAAACAAGACGAGCTGGCACAGACAGACAGAAAACACAGATAGAAATACCCAGGGGATAAGTGGGCAAGATGGGTGACCCCCTGGAAGGGGGTGGAGACAAGCACAAGTGAAACAGATCAGGGCATGACACTCTGGGTCTTCCTTTCCTGTGGCAGTTTCATCATAGTGCATGAGAGCCAGTTTCATCATAGTGCTTGATGGTTTTTGCGACTGGACTTGAAGAAACTTTTGAAGTTCTTGACATTTTCAGAATTGACTAACCTTCATGGCTTAAAGTAATGATGGACTGTCATTAGGAGGGGGTGGAGTCTGTTGGGAAGGGATGGAGTCTGTTGGGAAGGGGTGGAGTCTGTTGTGTTGGTGGGTCTTGTGTTGTCTGTCCTCTGTTGGGTTGGTGTTGAGGTTGTGGTCCGGGTCTGAGTTTGGCCGTTCTGTTGGCTTCTCTGGGGGAGTGTCCTGCTCTCTGTCACACCTCAGCTTTCTCACCTCCTCCTTCAGTGCCATGTGTGCCGCTTTAAGTTCTCTCACCTCAGCCTGTAGAGCAGTCAGCAACTCAGACAGCCGTCCATCTCCACCCTCTGATGGGGGGTTGTTATGTCTGAGCTCCCCCATGTCACTCTCCAGCTCTGTGAATGTATCCCTCAGTGTTGGAGGAGCAGTGCAGTTGTGGGACCTGGGAGTGTCCAGTGCTGGGGGTGACTATCTTTGTCTGCAGGACATTTTGAAGAGGTGTGATCAGACTCACTCAGGATGGGGGAGTCGTCACAGAGAGAGAACCTTTCCTGCTGTGCTCTCTCTCTCTTTGACACCGTAAAAGTCCTACTGGAACTGCATGAGGAAGCCCTGCACCATTACTGTCCCAGACTTGTACATGTTGACAGAGGTTGTTTCAATTTCCTCAATGTCTACTATTCTGAGTTTCCACCCTGGGACAATACCCTCTCTCTTGACATAGGGGTAGTGTGCCAGGGGATGGTCTGTGTTAATATAGCACTGTGTCATGCCAGGGGATTGTCTGTGTAGAAAGTGAAGTTGCTTACGTTCCCCTCTTTGTTGCAGTCAGCAAATAGTGTCTCTAGGTTGTCCTTAAGGAGCTTATCTTGTACTTATTCCATGCAGTGTTATTTTTAATATACATGGGGTATTGTAATGACCTCTCCACAACGATAACTCTCTGTCTCTCTCCCTTTCTCTCTCTTCAGGTTATAGACATGTGTACTTGGAGGGGTTGACTGAGGCGTCAATCTTTATCCACGTATCAGTTCATGACATCTATGGGAAGGTAGGTACAGTACATTGCAGTGAGATAACCCTTCTATGGTAAGATAGGTACAGTCTGAGACATTCCTGGTATCCCTGGTCCTCTTCTCCACATGTCACCACTGACCCTAGCCAGGGTACCAGTCTGTTTCTGGTCTCTTTAATATAGCCTGGGTACCAGTCTGTTTCTGGTATCTTGCCATGTCCTTATGGAACTGCAAAACATGATTTGCTTGACAATGCCTATGGAGCAGGCAAACGTACAAACAGATTTGGGACCAGGCTTGTGAGATCAGATCTGTGTACCAGGCTAGTGAGATCAGATCTGGGTACCAGGCTAGTGAGATCAGATCTGGGTACCAGGCTAGTGAGATCAGATCTGGGTACCAGGCTAGTGAGATCAGATCTGGGTACCAGGCTAGTGAGATCAGATCTGGGTACCAGGCTAGTGAGATCAGATCTGGGTACCAGGCTAGTGAGATCAGATCTGGGTACCAGGCTAGTGAGATCAGATCTGGGTACCAGGCTAGTGAGATCAGATCTGGGTACCAGGCTAGTGAGATCAGATCTGGGTACCAGGCTAGTGAGATCAGATCTGGGTACCAGGCTAGTGAGATCAGATCTGGGTACCAGGCTAGTGAGATCAGATCTGGGTACCAGGCTAGTGAGATCAGATCTGGGTACCAGGCTAGTGAGATCAGATCTGGGTACCAGGCTAGTGAGATCAGATCTGGGTACCAGGCTAGTGAGATCAGATCTGGGTACCAGGCTAGTGAGATCAGATCTGGGTACCAGGCTAGTGAGATCAGATCTGGGTACCAGGCTAGTGAGATCAGATCTGGGTACCAGGCTAGTGAGATCAGATCTGGGTACCAGGCTAGTGAGATCAGATCTGTGTACCAGGCTAGTGAGATCAGATCTGGGTACCAGGCTAGTGAGATCAGATCTGGGTACCAGGCTAGTGAGATCAGATCTGGGTACCAGGCTAGTGCTACTCTGACCCTATAGAAAATAAGTGGTCTGAAGGGGGGAAAATCAGTTTTAACTTTTACATATACATATTTATTACACTTAGTTGTCAGCTATATAATTCTCCTAAGCTGATACCTTCTTCCTTTCCAGTGGAATCCACTAGTCCTGAACCCCAGCTTTACCATAATGCACTTTCTAGGAGCCCACAAGGTATCCTGGGTAGACTATGTATGCTGCATGGCATCTGCACGACTGTCAACTGTTTCCACTGTGTGTGGTGGAGTGCCAATGGTTTCAGATGTATTTCTGTGTGTATGCTACTGTATATCTAAGATTGGTATATTGGGTGTATTGTGGATGTGTTTTCTTGTTAGGTGATTTTCTATGCATTTTATCAGTCATTATCGGGTTCATAAAATCAGAGCTCATGGCATTACTAACTACACAGATAGTGGTAAAAAGGGACTATGTGCAAGGATTGTGAGTGAGAGAATGAGATGGTTGTTTGTCTGTGGTTAGTAGTTACCGTTATGCTATAGTGCCATCTAAAGGCATGTCTTTGGCCACGGGAGAATCTCAATTGCATTGCCTTGATTCCCCATGTCCGCTCTCCTCGACCTCCTTCTCGAGACCTATTGGATGAGAAGGTTAGACGGGACGGACCTCTGACCTCATCCAATGGGTTTTGAGAAGGAGACGAGGAGAGACGATGCAAGGAATCAAGGAAATGCAAATTGAAATTCTCCCCATGATGAACCTGAGTGGGAGTGGCAATGACAGCTCAGCACTTAATCTGAATTCATGTAAAGAAGTATTGATTTGCTGAAAATATTTTGTTTTGTGTAGAGTGAAGTGTGTTAATGTTTTCAGTCTATATTGTTTCTCAGGCATGTTTGCATTGTGGTGGGAATACTGTGATGTGATTGAAAAGCATGACATCTTATCTAACCTTCCTCACACCATGCAATTCATATTTTCATGTAAAATACTAAACACTTTCTCTCTCTCACCCCTCTCTCTTCATTCTTCTTCTCTCTCCCCTTCCTCTCTCTTCATTCTTCTTCTCTCTCCCCTCCCTCTCTCTTCATTCTTCTTCTCTCTCCCCTCCCTCTCTCTTCATTCTTCTTCTCTCTCCCTCCCTCTCTCTTCATTCTTCTTCTCTCTCCCCTCCCTCTCTCTTCATTCTTCTTCTCTCTCCCCTCCCTCTCTCTTCATTCTTCTTCTCTCTCCCCTCCCTCTCTCTTCATTCTTCTTCTCTCTCCCCTCCCTCTCTTCATTCTTTTTCTCTCTCCCCTCCCTCTCTCTTCATTCTTCTTCTCTCTCCCCTCCCTCTCTCTTCATTCTTCTTCTCTCTCTCACCCCTCTCTCTTCATTCTTCTTCTCTCTCCCCTCCCTCTCTCTTCATTCTTCTTCTCTCTCCCCTCCCTCTCTCTTCATTCTTCTTCTTTCTCCCCTCCCTCTCTCGTCATTCTTCTTCTCTCTCCCCTCCCTCTCTCTTCATTCTTCTTCTCTCTCCCCTCCCTCTCTCTTCATTCTTCTTCTCTCTCTCACCCCTCTCTCTTCATTCTTCTTCTCTCTCCCCTCCCTCTCTCTTCATTCTTCTTCTCTCTCCCCTCCCTCTCTCTTCATTCTTCTTCTTTCTCCCCTCCCTCTCTCGTCATTCTTCTTCTCTCTCCCCTCCCTCTCTCTTCATTCTTCTTCTCTCTCCACCCATCAGGGTCGTCAGCTAGGAGGCATCAGGGGCTTATTTAACAGGCCCTCTAAGTTTTCAGTAGACACCAGCTGTGGTTCGGCCCTCAGGAAACGCTCCATCAGTGACCACCTCCTCCGACGCACCGCCAGCGCCCCCGCCAACCGTCGCAAGAAAACCAAGATGAAGCTCGCTGAGTCCTCTACCTCCATATCAGACCGCAAGGCCTCCATATCAGACCGCAAGGCCTCCATATCAGACCGCAAGGCCTCCATATCAGACGGCAAGGCCTCCATATCGGACCGCAAGGACAGAGTGTGGGCCGGGGCAGGGGCTGGGGGGGAGGGGTCCCAGAACAGGGAAAGGGACAGGGAGGGGGTAATGGTGGAGAGACGCCCAACACCCCTCACCCACAGGCCCATCTCCATGCCCCTTGAGGGGCTACTGCAGGGACAGCTCTCCCTCTGCTCCCCCGACCAGGAGCAGACTGACCTGGGTGCAGACACACACATCGGTGGGTAGACCTTCTCAGTAGACCTCACACACTCTTACATCAACCATAACAATTAACGGTATGCCATGTAACAAGCAATATGTTATAATAGATATCTAACATGTAAGAAGAAACCAACGCAAGAAACCAACCGACAGTGTAACAGCATCATGTTGCCTATTTCTCAGCGCAATACATGACCATAGGCTTACCTGTAAAGGCAGAGCAACTGACTTTGTTTGCTATATGTGTGACATGATGCTCAGAGTTGTTGTCCTGCGCTCTCAGTGAAACAGTGCTATGGGTCTTATATGAAATGTAATCCCTTTGCTTGTTTCTAACTCATCATTTTCTAAAATATAGAAATAAAAATGTGTTTTCATGTGAATTGACAAATCCAGGCACTCTATTCTTCCTCACTACTTTAACTTGCCTTTTCTGTTCCTTCTTCACTCTGTGGTGCTTCTCTGTAGTAGAGAACTGACTAGGATATCCCGCCAGGTAAACCAAAACACCTCCTAAGGTTGCCTCATCCTAAAACATCCCAGTATTACATCATGCCACTGATGTAACTTTGTAAAAATTTCAAAATGTACATTTTCCTTTAAAAAAATGTTTTTTTTTAAATTGATCCCTTTTGACCATCTGTTTTACGAAATGTGAAGTTCCCCCTAAAAAATGGATGTTCCTTCTGTTACCTGCACAGCCTCATTCTCCAACACCCCTCTCACAGTCATATTTGGTGGTACATTCCATTCGTCTCTGTGTTTGCTATTGGCTCGTATTGGACGGAATGTGTCGGTTGGTTGTTGGTTGACTTGGTGTTCTACGTACGGCTGTGATATGTTTGAACCTTTTCTGACTGTCTAACTTGTCTGTTTCCACAGGAACGTCCCCCTTTAACCAGCCCGGGTCCCACTCTGTGGAACTCGTCGTCGAATCATCCGCCTCCCTTGAGCACAAAGTGTTCACCCCTTCCATCAATCACAACAACGCACAGGATAACACCACCGAGTCTGACCAATCAGATGACACCTCCTACCTGGTCATTGGCCGAGGAGGAGGAACTGTAGATGGTGACTCCAAAAACCAAACACAAGACAGAGTCAACCCACCCAGCAAAGCTGAGGGCGTTTCTTCTCGCCAAAGGACGTTGTGTCACCTCAGCAGCTCAACAGAGACAGAGAGCAACTGTTTACACGTACCAAGTGAGAGCAGACCAGAGACAACATTACTTAGTACAACAAACACAGCAACTTCCTCCTCTCCTTCCTCTGAGCTCTCCATCTCACTACTGAATGTGGACCGGTCCGATCTGCAGAGCCCCGTCCACCTACAGGACAGCATCATCTCACATCTCATTGACGCCGTATCCCTCGGCAACGATACCACCAACGGGTCTATTTCCGCTCTGATTGGTCAGTTTGACCTCACCGGCGACCAGAATGATTTCACAATGAACTCTGACCCCCACACCCTCAGTGTCATGTCCTGTCTGTCCGATCCTGCTGTCTGGGACTCCAGCACACCCGATAAGGTTACCATAGACTATACCACCCGATATAAAGACCCACACACCATCTCCTCCCCCCGCAAGGCAATGAACGGACCTATCACTCCTCAAAAAGCAAGCCAGACCCCTAACCACGCGAACCAGAATCTACTCTCACCCCACCCCAAAACCTCCCACACAGACCCCAATGCGCCCCTTCTCTTCTCCAGTCCTGAGACCACGGAGCTGGAGGAGGTCTATACCATCCTGGATGAGGAGGTATTGTCTCCAGTCTCTGTCTACAACCTGAAGAAGCAGACCATCGGCAACATCCAGGCTGACTCTGAGGAGAACACACCCATGGGAAGCCTGGAGCCTTCCCCAGCCAAGGTGCCTCCTTTCCTAGGGGTAGAAGGCAATGGCAGCTGGGTGGGCTCACGGAGGGGTGTGGTGGAGGAGAAAGGAGAGGGCTACGGGGGTGAGTGTGATCCTAAAAGGTTGGGGTCAGTGGGAGAGTGGGGGTTGTCGTGGGGTTACACGTGCCTGTCCAACAACAGTACAGTGTCTGACCAATTCCTGTTGTGCCATGACACGGAAGGAAGTAGTCTGATGGAGGTGGAAATGAACGTGGACGAGGATCCACTGGAGATGACCCTGACATTACCGAGACACAACCATACCTGGGTCACTACCAGCCCAACCAAATGCTACGCTGCTCCTCAACTCCAGCTCTCCCAATGTTCTTCACCCGTCAACCAGCCCTCACACCAGCCCTCCCCTCGCCAAGCCCCATTGACAACCCCTCAAACTCAGCCCTCCTCCTGCAAAGGGCCCCCCAACCCCAGCCCCCTCCTCCTGAACAGCCATCCTTCCACTCATAGCAGACACAATACCAGAGCCTTCACCCAGCAGCACAGTTACAGTGGTCCCATCCAGCCCCAGACCAGGAGCTACCAGGGTGGGACAGGGGAAGGACAGGGTCAGGGAGAAGCGTCAGCCTGCTTCCAGAATGGGTTCTCCTCCTCAGAGTGTATGTCTGTTCTTTCTGGTCCAAGGTCTGTTAGCCTCCCCAGAGACAGAGGCCTGTACTCCCCCAGCTCAGACTGTAGTGTGGATTCCAGCCAGCGAGACTACGACTGCTTCAGACACTCTACTGCCTCGGCCTCCCACTACACCCAGCCCCAACCCCATCCCAAAACAGACATCCAGCTCCAACCCCTGACCCAAACCCAACCCCAATCAGACACCCAGCCCAAGCCACAAACTCAGCTCCAACCCCAATCTGGTCGCCCATTACTGCCCCTTTTGGGCTCCACCCTCACCCCTCCTCTACCTATCCTCAGACCATCCACAGCCCCCAGCCCCTGCAAGTCCAAGTCTCTGGGTGACCTGACATCTGAGGACATCTCCTGCAACTTCCACAGCAAGTACAACATCATCAGCCGCAGCTTTATCACCCCCTGTATGAGGGAGCGGAGGAGGATGAGGGGCCTGGGAGGTCTGTCCCAACGGCTGCAGTCTGCAGACCCCCTCACCGAGCAGTTACGCAAACTAGTCACACTAGAGGGGGATGACAGAGACGGGGACAGACCCCAGGCACCCCAGCTTACCCAGTTACCTCAGTTACAGATGCCCCCCAAACCCTTCATACCCCCATCCTGCCCCTCCTCAAACTTTGTCCCTGACACCCAGGAGGACTCCCCGCCCCTCCTCTCTCGCCGTCTCTCCTCTCGGAGCCAGAGCCGTGTGCGTCACATCAACAATCGTGCGCGAGAGAAGCAGCGGGAGGCTCTAAAGCCCCGGGACATGAGCGCCCCCTCCAGCGTGGGAGGGGTAGTGCTGCGTACTAAAGTAGCAGCATGTCAGAACCCCCCAGCTAACAGACACTCCACAGGCTCTTACATAGCGGGCTACCTGGACCAGCTGGAGGAAAGGGGGCTGCCTGAGGGGGGGTGCACCACACTGGGGTACGGATACGGAGATCATTATCATGATCACTCTCTGCTGCCCACAGACTCCTGTATACAATCAGAACCGGAGGTCTACTTCCTGCTCAGACTCTGAACCCACTTCCTGGTTATCACCTACATAGAATGATGTTATAATGTACTTCCAAAACGCAGCAAATCAGCTTCCTGCTTAGGACCAAGGGAAAAAACATATATCATGGTTGGGCTGTCCAATAATACTTTCAGATATAAAGTCAAGTACCTGATTGGGTCTGACAGTCTTGTTTTTTTATTCTTCTTCATGTCCTGATCAGAATGTTCTTTAAATGTAGTTTGAACAGACTGTTAAACTACTTCCTACTTTGATTGTACCCATTTCCTGTCCTGTCTGTTCTTGTAATTCTACTTCCTGTTCAAGCTAACGCCATCTACTATAAAGCAGAAAATAAGGAAACTTTACAAATGTGTTTAACTCTGAAGGGAAGTGTTGTCTTGGTCTTTGTACGTTTTAAATGTGTATTAGTATTATCAGAGGCCCACAGACATCAATGCAATGTCTATTTCACGTTAGTTCAACATTAAAATGACGTGGAGACAATGTTGATTCAACCAGTGTGTGCCCAGTGGGGGACCACTTTTAAGGGATGGGATCTGTTGCATCAAAGATCTTCCTCAAGTGTCCCTTCTCCTCTGATTGTCCTCTGTGTGCTGGTGTTGTTGGTACATATTCTGCTGTAGATTCGTTTTTAATTTAAGGTGTTGTCATTTAGTTGTTCTGTTTTCTGCATGTTAAATGTCCAGCATGACTATGCATCGATCTGTAGACATCACAGTGCACTACTATCTTTTCACAGAATAAGTAATAGTGGGATTGGATGAAATACTCGGACTTCTTGCTTGCTCTGACTTCTCGCTTTCTAATGTTTTAAAAATTATCACATGTGAAACTTTTTGAGTTTACATGCTTGAATTTTTTTTTTACAATTAATTTAATACAGACTGCAACAAAAAAGGGTGAAAATTGGGAGCTGGTTATTAAAAAAACGAGATGTTTACAAGAACTGAAACACACAGTGGAATAGGTTGATAAGGGTGTTTCGACTAGACCAAGTTGCATGTTTTTATTCTTCTTTTCACTGTTAAACCCATCCTTCTTTCTTTGTATGGTCACTCGGAACATTACTGTGAGCATTTTCCTACTGATGTAATAAAATTCATAAAAAATGTGACTTGAACGTCTGAATGTCTGTCTGTTTGATTACTGGTCTTCTATCTTGATGTTTGTTTTTGGTGTCTTTTCTTCTTTCTATTTTCCACCATCTTTCTCTCCATTTCTCTCTCTATTTACCACCCTATTTCTCTCACCGACACACTCTCTAATTGTATTCTGTGCTTATCGGTGTTGTAGCCACCGGGGTATACAACCAGTCTTGCCATGGCATGTACACACACACACACGCACACGCACACACACACAGTTCCCCTCCCTGCCTGTGTTTTTTGTATCTTGCTGTGTGTGGATAATGGGATGTAATTGCTTGTGAAATGAGCAGTAAGGAAGATGAGAGAGAGAGAGCACCTGTGGCCATCTAAATCCTCAAACTATTTGGAGATTAAGTCACACTAGCCCTTCAGTCCTGGTCCTTGTACCTCCGTCACCCCCCTTCCTCACCCCACCATAATTCCATGATTGGTGCAGCACAAAACTAAAAACATATTTTTCAAAATTAAAAGTACCCCTGTCACCCTTGTCTCTAATCGTTTTGTGCTATCCCTAACAGCAACACTCAGGAGGCCTGTGATTTAGGGTCTCAGTGTGTCATCTTGTTTACTCTGTGTCTTCTCTATGATCTCTGGTCATTATAAATACACTCCCTTATCCTCCACTGGGCCAGATCAGAGGAGGCTGCTGCCAGACCAAGAGACTGATAGAGACTGGTCGACTACCCAAGCTTGTCTTCACCTGACGAAGAACCACTGAGGCTGATCTGTGCTACATAAAACATCTGGGAGCAAAGTCCATTAACTTTCCCCCACCAGGCTGGATGTAAAGACTGGGAGAATTTCTGATCATAATCTTTACACTCTTTTTGACTCATCTGTATGTTTCATCATTACAACTGTGGTGTAGTTTTTCATGTTTTATTCAGTATTTAGAAATTACATTGGGACAGGTTTTGGTCTGGTCTGGTCAACTGCCTTCCTGTCTGTGTGTCCAGAGGAGCTCCCCCATGTCCCCCTGGTTCACCTGGCTGACACCGGCCATTCCCCTGCTACTGCCCTGGCTGGTCAGGGATGGGTCAGGGATGGGTCAGGCAACTGTGTGTTCACGGTGGGATAGTTCGGTTGGTCTGGATGACCGTGGTCTCTTCCAGGAAGGTGAAGTCGTGATCGGTGGTCTCATCCCCTTCCATAACCTCCCTCCTGCTCCAGACCTGAGCTTCAGCCAACCCCCTGACCTGCAGGCCTGTGTCAAGTAAGTTATTTCATTTATTTCTGTTCTCTAACTTTTTTATCACACTTTTCTTGCGTCTTTCTTTTCAAAGCTTGTTGAAATGAGATTTTAATCCTTGTTTATTCTTTTGATGTAAGTCATTTTCTTTCATTTTATTTTTAGCAGGACACTTTTCTTTCTTTATTTTCCTAGCCTTATTTTTGTTTCATGTCAGACTTGATCTAAATGTTGTTCTCTTCAGAAGACTGGAAAATGGACCATTGGACTTTTTAAAACTTTTTACACAGAATCTTAATCAATTAAAATTGAAATGCTAAATGTTTTGCTGTTGACACAGAATCATAATCACTTCAAAATTAATTGCAAAATTGTTTTTACAGACAATTTCAAATCTGATGTTAACAAATTGTCTGCAAAACAATTTCAATCTTTGTTTTTGTCCAACTTCTCTCTTCAATTCTAATGTGTGTCATCTCAGAGAGAGAGACTGTATTTGCTGTAGCACGGTGCTCTATTTCTCTGAGTACAATGAGGCACGGCATATTTCTTGTAAATGCAAACACCTAAATAATATTGCTGTCACAGATTGGGGTATTTTTCCATCGTGTTCAGCATGAAATATATTTTTGTTGTGTTGTTTTATGTTGAATGTTGTTTCTCCTCACAATAAATGACATGAATCTGATTACAGGCTTACATCATCCTCAATTACACATGATGAATGTTTCTCTGTCATTCTCGCTCTCTCTCCTGTCTCATGTTTCACATCCCTGCTCTCAGTTTCCAAGAGGAACCATTGCAATGGGCACATGCGCTGGTGTTTGCGGTGGACGAGATTAACCGCAACCCCTTCCTGCTGCCGGGGGTTCAGCTGGGCTACCGTATCCTGGACAGCTGTAATCAGCACCCCTGGAGCCTGCGAGGGGCACTGTCCCTGGTGTCAGGGGGGAACATCAGATGTGAAACTACAGAGATTTATAACCTCAAATGTGATTTTAACCACTAACCTCAACCTCATCTTTACCTAAAATTAAAACGTAATGAAATGTATTTGCCAAATAGCCACTAATATTGTGGATATCCTACACTAAATTAATAACAAATACTGTAGTTCATGTACTTGGTATCATGTGGTTCTGATTAAACATCCATGTTATGGGTGTTCTGTCCTGTCCAGCACAGCCATCTAGTGACTGCCCTGTTCCTCTGGTCATTGGTGATGCATCGTCCACTCAGACCATCATCCTGGCCAGGACCCTGGGGCCTCTCTCTGTGCCTGTGGTCAGTCTCTCTCCACACAACCAGGAAGTGCAATGGCTAAAATTGCCATAATACTTTAATTCATCATATTTCAGATAGTCTAGTATTTACTGAGATATTTTTTGAGGGTATTTGGTACCTCATACATTTTTTTTTGATGTGATTGTGTCCTTAGTCTCTCTCTCAACAACCAGGTTATATACTGAGTGGACAAAACTTTAGGAACACCTGCTCTTATATGACATAGACTGACCCAGTGAATCCAAGTGAAAGATAAGATCCCTTATTGATGTTACTTGTTAAATTCACTTCAGTCAGTAAAGATGAAGGGGAGGAGACAAGTTAAAGGATTTAAAATATTTTTTTTAAGCCTTGAGAAAATTGAGACATGGATTGTGTATATTGGCCATTCAGAGGGTGAATGTGCAAGACAAAAGATTGTGAACGTGGTATGGTAGTAGGTGCCAGGCACACAGGTTTGTGTCAAGAACTGCAATGCCGTGTGTACCAAGAATGATTCACCACATCCAGCCAACTTGAAACAACTGTGGGAAGCATTGGAGTCAACATGGACCAGCATCCCTATGGAACTCTTTCGACACTTGTATAGTCCATGCCCCAACGAATTGAGGCTGTTTTGAGGGCAAATGGGGGTGCAACTCAAGGTGTTCTTAATGTTTTGTACACTCAGCTAGAAAGATTGTGATAATGCTTTAATGACTTATAATTCATCTGGTCTGGTATTTAGTGAGAAATGATTGATTCAATGGCGTTGTCCTCAGATCAGTTACCAGGCCAGCTGTGGCTGTCTCAGTGACAAACAGGAGTTCCCTAACTTCTTCAGGACCATCCCCAGTGATGTCTACCAGGCCCTCACCATGGCCCGGCTCACCTGGCTCTTGGGATGGACCTGGGTCGGGGCTATTGCTGTAGACAACGACTACGGTCGTCTGGCCATACAGGTGTTTCTTTATTTTACTTCAAATTTTGTTTGCGACTTTGTAAATTCTTCCTCAGTTTACAGAAAAATAAATGCAGAATTTAATTTACATCACAAAACAATTGTATAGAAAACTGTAATTTGTTTATTTACATTATCTCGAACACTGGATGCTTAAAAAAAATATTTTCATCAACTTAGTATCAGTATTGTGACAATTTGATCCCCAGGTGTTTGAGGAGGAGATTCGGGGGACGGGGGTGTGCCTGGCGTTCTTTGAGACCCTCAACCGGGCAAACCTGGTGAGGGATGTGAAGCGAGCAGCAGACACGGTCCAGGCCTCGACAGCGCGGGTGATCCTGGTCTTCCTCTGGTACACTGACATGGGGGCGTTACTCCTGGAGCTGGGGAGGAGAAACGTGACGGACAGGCAGTTTCTGGCCAGTGAGGCATGGAGCACCAGCGGACAACTCCTACGAAACCCCGCCCTCTTTAACGTCGCTCAGGGCGTCGTGGGTGTGGCTATCCGCAGTGCACCTATTCCTGGCTTTGAGGCCCACCTTCGAAGTCTCAACCCCTCTCGTCGTCCCGGAGATGTCCTGTTGAAGGAACTCTGGGAAACGGTGTTTGGGTGTAGCCCTGGAGCAGCACATGGACACGGCACGTCTCTGCTCCCCTTTCCCCTTCCTCCAACCCCCTCTGTGTCACTACCACACACCCCTCCTCCCACCTCCAGTTCCCCTCATCCACGCCTGGCCTCCTGCAGTGGGGCAGAGACTCTGGAGGGGATACAGAGCCCCTTCACAGACACCTCCCAGCTGAGAATAACCTATAACGTGTACCTGGCTGTGTATTCTGCAGCCCACGCCCTCCACAGCCTGCTGTCCTGCCCCCAGAGAGACAGCCCTAACTGGGGCAGCAGCTTCACCTGCTCCCTTCCTTACAACATCAGCCCAGCGGAGGTACTCTCATCTATTGCCCGTGTTAATTAGACATGATTTGGAAACACAAATAAATCAGGGGGGGAATTGGTCATGCCAATGTAATCCTTTTTTTGTTATTTAATATCAATTAATATTAATGTCCACTTAACAGTCACTATGGGGATATGTTTTGAGTTATTACATCATATTAACAGTGTAATGGTCATGTTTGTGTCTCCACTCCTCCAAGCTGTTGCAGCACCTGAACCAGGTTAACTTCACCACTCCACTTGGGGAGCCGTTCTACTTCCGGGGCGCGGACGTCCCTGCTGTGTACGACCTTGTGAACTGGCAGGCCACACCCCAGGGATTGCTCAAACTTGTCACAGTTGGCCGTGTAGACGGGTCTAATCTCCTCATCAACCAATCAGCCATCCAGTGGAACACAGGATCTAATATGGTAAGAAATACCATTTTTAAAACATGAAGTGAATGGTTTTGTTCAAATGAAATGATTTACATGGCATGTACAGGTGCCTGTGTCAGTGTGCAGTGACAGCTGTCCCCCAGGCACCCGTGTAGCCAGGAAGAAGGGTGAGCCTGTCTGCTGCTTCGACTGCATCTCCTGTGCTGAGGGAGAGGTCAGCAACACCACAGGTCAGTGAACTGAATATCATCAGTCTTCTCACATCACTGAGGTGGGTGGTTATTCCCACAGTCTGTTGTGTGTTAATGCTTACTTAAGACTTATTAGACTGAATAATTAATGATGCTTTTCTCCCAGGCTCTTTGCAATGTGACCGGTGTCCTCTGGAGTTCTGGTCCAACAGCCATCGGACCGCCTGCATCCCTCGTCAGCTCGAGTTCCTCTCCTTCAATGACGTGATGGGCGTCACCCTGACCACTGTTGCCGTGTGCGGCGCTGTGGCAACAGTGGCTGTGTTTATGTTCTTTGTGTACCACCGCCACACCCCTCTGGTAAGAGCTTTAATAAAGTGTTGAATGGGATCAAATTGAGAATTCTTATATGGTACCATGTGTGTGTAACCCTTCCAGGTGCGGGCCAACAACTCGGAGCTGAGCTTCCTGCTTCTCCTGTCACTCAAGCTCTGCTTCCTGTGTTCATTGGTGTTCATTGGCCGTCCCTCTGTGTGGGCGTGTCGGATCCGCCAGGCAGCATTTGGGGTCATCTTCGTGCTCTGCCTCTCCTGCCTCCTGGTCAAGACCATCGTGGTTCTGGCTGCGTTCCGCTCAGCCAGGCCCGGTGCTGGGCAGCTGATGAGGTGTTTTGGACCCGTTCAGCAGAGAGGGAGTGTCTTCCTCTTTACCAGTGTTCAGGTGAGCACTTTAACATTAAAATAACTTCAAAGTCACCCAACTGAATTAATCAGTCATCTATAAGATATTTAAATTGTGTTTGTAATTGTGTTTGTAAACGCAGGTGATCATCTGTGCCGTGTGGCTGTCCACGAGCCCTCCCCTGCCTTACCGTGACCTAGGCCTCAAGGGGTCAAAGGTCATCCAGGAGTGTGAGGTTGGCTCTGTGGTTGGCTTCTCTCTGTTGCTGGGCTACATTGGCCTGCTGGCCTCCCTCTGTCTCCTCTTAGCCTTCCTGGCCAGGAAACTCCCAGACAACTTCAACGAGGCCAAGCTCATCACCTTCAGCATGCTGATCTTCTGTGCTGTGTGGATTTCATTCGTCCCTGCCTACATCAGCTCTCCTGGGAAGTACGCAGACGCTGTGGAGATATTCGCCATCTTAGCTTCCAGCTTTGGGTTACTGCTATGCATCTTCGCTCCGAAGTGTTACATCATCCTCCTGAGACCAGAGAGAAACACCAAGAAACACATGATGTCCAAATAGAAACCACCAAGAAAGACATGATGTCCAATTAGAAACCACCAAGAAACACATGATATCCAATTAGAAACCAGCAGGAAACACATGATGTCCAAATAGGAACCACCAAGAAACACATGATGTCCAATTAGAAACCACCAAGAAAGACATGATGTCCAATTAGAAACCACCAAGAAACACATGATGTCCAATTAGAAACCACCAAGAAACACATGATGTCCAAATATAGTCTTCAATGTGTTTAGTTAATCACACCATCTCACTGTTGTTTTGTATGGTAAAACCTTAACAAGGAATTACATGATACATTGTATAATACTTACCGGCAAGTTACATATTTAACAGTCAATACCTAAAGTTGATGGACACAAATGAACAGGACTTTTCTACCCTGCTGGGAGTGTATGTTTCTAATGATTCAAAAGTGAGTCAGCAGTGACTCATAGTTGAGTCAAGTGAATCAATAGTTAGTCAACAGTGAATCAACACTTAGTAAGTCTTCCTCTGAATCACAATATGACTCTTCTTTTCATTAGATTTTAATGACATCCATTTCTCCCCTGAATGTCAGTTCTGAAAACAAATCAGTTCAATTAGATATGGTTAAGAAAAATGTTGTTTTCTCCTTTCACATTTTATGAGGTGTGTAATTCTCTATTCCAATATGACACAGTTTCCTGAAATTTTAATAAAATATATCGCTAAATTTCAACTGTTCAATAAAAACACATTCAAGCAACTCCTTTCAGGTCAAACTGTTTTATTAAATGAAAATGTGCATTAATGAATAATTCATTCATTGGTGAATAAGTGTGGCAGCAGAATCCTTGAGAAGGAACAGGGAAGTTAAGCTGTTCCACACGATGTGATGATACGATCGAAAGCCTTTCGATGCAGAAACCCACTCATCGGGGATAACCCATCCCATAGAATATTAAAGCCACGCACACAGACAAATTAAATACATTCAAAGCCTACTTAACAGGCCAAGGAAATAATATTTAGTCACAGAACATCATAATTATAATCAATAACATGCACATGCACACATCACTAGAGTGCTAACAAAACAATTACATCTCTTTGATTTAATTTATTGCCATCAAACTACAAACAGAAGTGGAAACAAAAAGGAGGTACTTCAAACTATTTGAGACCATCAAACTCTGTTACTATACATTTCTCCTTTCCTTTCTTTGCATGACAGAATGTGAAGCAAATCCCTAGCAGGCATAGTACCTCCACCTAGTGTTCATATTTCAGATCAGCACAGAGGACGTGTAGAAGACAAGGAGAGGAATCCACTGTAAGCTGCTGTTATGGTATTGAGCCTATGGGAGAATCTCAAGTACTTTTCCGTGATTCCTCGTGTCCTCTCTCCTCTGTCTCCTTTTCAAAACTCAATGAATGAGAAGGTTAGATATCCCACCCCTCCTGACCTTCTAATCTAATTGGTTTTGAGATGAAAGCGAGGAGAGAGGATGTGAGTAATCAAGGAAATGGAACAAAGATTCTCCCTATGTCTTGGTTGAGGCCCGGCCCATCAGAGCCTTCTTGGTGTTCCTCTCTGGCTTCAGCAGGATGATGTAACACTTTGGGCCGAACAGCGCCACCAGGATGCCAAAGCTGGAAGCTAAGATGGCGAATATCTCCACAGCGTCTGCATACTTCCCAGGAGAGCTGATGTAGGCAGGGACGAAGGATATCCAGACAGCACAGAAATTCAGCATACTGAAGGTGATGAACTTGGCCTCGTTGAAGTTGTCTGGAAGATTCCTTGCCAGGAAAGCCAAGAGGAAGCTAAGGAACGCCAAGAGGCCGATGTAGCCTAACAACGCTCCAAACCCTGCTACCGACCCCACCACACACTCATATACAATCTTATCATTATGGTAGCGCGTGTTTTTGTGTGGAGTTGGAGAGGCTGAAACCAGCCAGGCTGTGCAGATAGCAGCCTGGAATGAGGTGAGAACCAGGACTGTTCCTCTCTGCTGCCCAGCACCAAACCACTTCAGGCTTGCCTTCCCCCCAGGCTTAGAGGTCCTGAACACAGCCAGCACCACCATTGTCTTCACCAGTATACAGGAGACACAGAGAACAAAGCTGATACCAAATGCTGCATGCCTCAGCTGACACGTCCATAGCCGGGGCCGGCCAATGAACAGCAGTGAGCACAGGAAGCAGAGTTTGAGTGACAGAAGAAGAAGGAAGCTGAGCTCAGAGTTGTTGGCCTTGACAACAGGCGTGTTCCGGTAGTGGGTGAAGATTCCGAGGACCACTGCACAGATGAGGGCTCCTAGCAACGAGGCGGTCATCAAGGAGATGCCCAGTGCTTCCTGGTAAGAGAGGAACTCAACCCTCTTAGGGATGCAGAGGTCACGCTCCGGGCTGGACCAGAAGTCCTCTGGACACCTCGAGCACTTGGCCGAGTCTGACAGAAATGCATACATAGAAAATGTGGATAACATTTTCTCCAGCCCCAAACCACACTCAAATTCTTTAAATGATATTAATTTCACTGACCTGTTGTGTTGCTGACCTCTCCCTCAGCACATGAGATGCAGTCGAAGCAGCAGACAGGCTCCCCCTTCTTCCTGGCTACACGGGTGCCTGGGGGACAGCTCTCACTGCATACTGATCGTGGGGGCTATAAGGACGAAGTTGAGCGGGAATTTAAGCTTTATTTATCTAGGCAAGTCAGTCAAAGAACAATTTATTTTTTACAAAGATTACCAAGGAGGGAGAATCAGACTTTAATATGCCCATAATTATACACCCATAATTACACACCCATGTTTATTCACCCATGTTTAATGCTTCTTTGCCCTCCACTGGTATAATTTGACACTGTTTCTGTTGCAGTAGTGAAATATAACTACAGTTGAAGTGGGAAGTTTACATACACTTAGGTAGGAGTCATTAAAACTTGTTTTTCAACCACCCCACAAACGTCTTGTTAACAAACTATAGAATTTGGCAAGTCGGTTAGGACATCTACTTTGTGCATGACAAGTCATTTTTCCAACAATTGTTTACAGACAGATTTTTTCTCTTATAATTTACAGTATCATAATTCCAGTTGGTCAGAAGTTTATATTCACTAAGTTGACTGTGCTTTTAAACAGCTTGGAATATTCCAGAAAATTATGTCATGGCTTTAGAAGCTTCTGATAGGCTAATTGACATCATTTGAGTCAATTGGATGTGTACCTGTTTATGTATTTCAAGGCCTACCTTCACACTCTGTGCCTCTTTGCTTGACATCGTGGGAAAATCAAACGAAATCAGCCAAGACCTCAGATTTTTTTTTGTAGATCTCAAAAACTCTGATTCATTGGGAGCAATTTCCAAATGCCTGAAGGTACCACCTTCATCTGTACAAACAATAGTACGCAAGTATAAACACCATGGGACCATGCAGCCGTCATCCTGCTCAGGAAGGAGACGCGTTCTGTCTCCTAGAGATGAACGCACTTTGGTGCGAAAAATCTAAATCAATCCCAGAACAACAGCAAAAAACCTTGTGAAGATGGAGGAAACAGGTACAAAAGTATCTATATCCACAGTAAAACGAGTCCTATATCGACATATCCTGAAAGGCCGCTCAGCAAGGAAGAAGCCACTGCTCCAAAACCACCATAAAAAAGCCAGACTACGGTTTCCAACTGCACATGGGGACAAAGCTCATACTTTTTGGAGAAATGTCCTCTGTTCTGATGAAACATTAATAAAACTGTTTGGCCATAATGACCATCGTTATGTATGGATGAAAAAGGGGGAGGCTTGCAAGCCGAAGAACACCTTCACAACCGTGAAGCACGGGTGTGGCAGCATTATGTTGTGGGGGTGCTTGCTGCAGGAGGGACAGGTGCACTTCACAAAATAGACGGCATCATGAGGTAGTAAAATTACGTGAATATATTGAACCAACATCTCAAGACAACAGTCAGGAAGTTAAAGCTTGGTCGCAAATGGGTCTTCCAAATGGACAATGACTCCAAGCTTACTTCCAAAGTTGTTGCAAAATGGCTTAAGGACAACAAAGTCAAGGTATTGGAGTGGCCATCACAAAGCCCTGACCTCAATCCTATAGAAAATTTGCGGGCAGAACTGAAAAAGCATTTGCGAGCAAGGAGGCCTACAAACCTGACTCAGTTACACCAGCTCCATCAGAAGAAATGGGGAGTGGGAGGCTACCTGAAACATTTGAACCAAGTTAAACAATTTGAAGCCAATGCTACCAAATACTAATTGAGTGTATGTAAACTTCTGACCCACTGGGAATGTGATGAATGAAATAAAAGCTGAAAAAAAATTCTCTCTACTCTTATCCTGACATTTCACATTCTTAAAATAAAGTGGTGATCCTAACTGACCTAATTCAGGGAATCAGGATTAAATGTCAGGAATTGTGAAAAACTGAGTTTAAATGTATTTGGATAAGGTGAATGTAACTTCTGACTTCAACTGTATTTAACTTTACAACTAACCTTTTTTGACTCAAAGTTCCAAAAAATTCTGTCCTCGTCCAGTGTGAGCTCTTGTCCTGCGGGGGCTGATTCGTCCATCACACCCACATTCTCCACCTGAACGCTCCCGTCCTGGAGCCACGCCCAGTTCATGATGTCATAGATGGCCAAGGCATCCCCGTTGTCATCGAAAGAAACGCGATCACCTAACCCTGTGGTGAACTTAACCCTCTCCAGGTAATGGACCAGCTGGTCAGAGGAGGGGGATGGAGGGAACAGAGGGAAGAGAGGAAAGAGGAGGAGATTATGTAGACAAAAGACAGTATGAGGTCAGCGGACCTTGACTTAGAAAACAGGAAAAGGAAGTAAACAGTTGGCAAAGTGTACGTCTGCATCTGTTTGTGTGTGATTGTGTGTGTGTCCCACCTGCCAGGGCTCCAGTCTCTCTAGACTGGCACAGCTGTGCCCACTGAAAGGTCCTCTCCCTGGCACACACTGCAGAAGGTCATGCAGGGCATGGGCCAGGGCGTACACTGCCTTATACGCGCTATACTCCGGCCTGAGCTCAGACACGTCCCCATAGTTGGTCTCCACATCCCTCAGGTCCTCCTGACCTGTACATACATCACCCCCAGCCTCCACCCAACCTGCTGGGGGCTCCAACCTGCACCCAAACACAGCCTCCCAGAACTGTCTCACCTTAACAGAACAGAGAAGGAAATGTTATAGAGATTTTTTCTTCTATATTGTAGAATTTATAGGCAAAGTAGCCCTTTAAATGTTTTAAACATAATGTATGAAGTAATTAAATAAATTATTGGAGTTAAAAGACAACAAAATACTTTACCATGTTGTTTCCAGGGTTATTGTCAGGTTGGTCGTTGGGGCGGATGCTAAGCAGGAAGTCCCTGAGGCCGGGTATCTCTCCACGACGGATGGCGATACCCAGGGTACCCCCCAGGTAGGGCATGAGACGGGGGGTGTGAAACACAGAGGAGGAGGACCAGGCTTCACTGGCAATCCACTGGAGACCCTTCACATTCTGCACCACCACCTTGTAAAACAGGTTTTATACTTTATAATCAGAACCACCCCAATGGTAATACGCTGTAACACTTTTATACAGTGTTGTTTGAGAGAGTAACATCCTACAGCTGTTATGGCTGTTATGTCTGTAGAATGCATTTGATGATAGTTTGAGGAAAATACGTGCTTACTATGACTGTGATATGTGGGTGTCCCCCCCAAGATATCTTAGGATGGGTGCACTAACTGTCCAGCGACACCGACATGTAAAATATATGCACACATCACTGACTGTAAGTGTCTCTGGATTAGAGCCTCTGAAACTAAAATGTGAATGTATTGTAAGAGTTATTTTAGATCAACTGTCAAGATAAAATAATCTCTGAACCTCATCCACCAGAGGGAGCAGGTAGGCCTCGACGGAGAACACCACCACCACACGAGCAGAGGAGCTCTTGATCTCTCCCACGATCCTCTGCAGCTCAGTGGGGCGGTTGTCTTTGGGCAGGACCTGGGAATAGGCCACACAGCCCCCTGACTCGGCCAGGCTTGAGTGGAAGGACCGGGCAGCATGAACTCCGTAGTCATCATCACTGAACACCAGTCCCACCCAGGTCCAACCCAACCGACGTAGGATCTGGATCATGGCTCGCACCTGAGATCACATCAACAGAGATTAGACATTACTGGTGTTATTACAGAGACTGGAGAGTATAGAGAGATCAGCATAAACTACATACATTCTTTTTGTCACCTTTTATTTAGCCTTATCTAAGCTTTTTTTAATTTACCCTTATATTTAACAGTAAATGCAATAACACAGTATGAAGTGTATAGTGAGTATACATGGGAGCTGACGGTTCACTGTGTAATCATGTCATTGTAGCCTTCTAGAGACAGACCTGGAAGGAATCACTGGGGATGGTTCTGAAGAAGGATGGGTATTTTCCCCGGTCGCTCAGACAGGAACACGTGGCGTAATGACTCACCTGAGGGAGAGAAATATACAATGATTAATTTGTTATTCTTCAATGAATTAATATAATAGTAATGTTTCATGCCTAGACACATGTAAGACCTAGTGTTTCTCACTCAAAGTGTGCTTTTGGAATACAAGAAGGACATTTCCAACAATGATGTCATCTTTCTATTCTTTCTGATTTACCATGGGAACCCGGAACAGCCCTAGGACACTGGAGATGGCGATGGAGTGTGTAGACCCTGGGTCTCCCACAATCCCTAGCACCGGGGGCGACCCAGAACAAGTCTCATCCAAAAAGAACTCTTTCTCTGTCCCACTGGCCAATGACATGGCAGCACGGAGCGATACGCCCAACTTCTGGCAGTTGTCGTAGAGTTGGTATCCGAGCGTGATGTTTGGCAGAAGGTCAGGGTTTCTGTTGATCTCATCTACAGCAAACGCCATAGTCTGGGCCTGCTGGAAACCAAAACTGGTAAAACTGAAAAGGAACATTCAATCAATTTGTAAATGTTTTAAATCGCTCTAGAGGTGTTGAACCCTGTGCACCTCTTAAAGGGTGTTTGAGACAGTGCTGTCTTAAGGGATTGAGAGGAGAAAACAAGTTACTTTTTTCAAGGATAGATAATAAAATAGCTTTATCTTAAAGGTAAATTTGCTTAGAAAACAGGAATAATGATTGAAAACAATGGAATACACACAATTTATTCACAGATATTTTGAAACCAAAATGTACTATTCACCAATGTAACAAGAACCCAGTAGGTCTTCGGCACCAGGGTTGGTTAACACTGATCATAGTGAGGCTTCTTATAGTAGGGATGTCTAGCTGTCCTTTTTAGGAGAGGTGCAGACACACATCCAGTCCAGTCCAGTCCAGTAGATGAATACTCACCCCTCACAGTAGAGCTGCTGGGGTTCTGATGTGAAAGATAGCTCAGGGAACACAGTGAAGTAGTGGACCTCAAACAGGCCTCCCAGAATCACATCACCCTTCTGGTACATCCCATTTAGACTGAAATGCTCCCGCAGACGACAGGATGAGGAAGTGGACGAGGCAGAGGAGTAGTTCAATAGAAGGCTCAGAGAAGAGGAGTTCAGTATCATGACTATAGATAAGTAAAGGTTAATATATTGCCTGACCCTCATAGCTGTACTCTGTCTCTCCCCCTCTCTCTCTTGCTTACTCTCTCTCCCTCTCTTTTATATTGTCAGCGGAGGTTGACACTGTAAAGCAGGGAGAGGAGTGGCAGGGGGAGGGAGTTGGGGGGGGAGGGGGGGTGGCAGGGGGTATGCAGGGTGGAGGGATTGCAGAGGTAGGGGAGGGTTGTTAGGGGGAGGGGGTGAGAGTAGCAGGTAGGAGCTGAAACGTGGGAGTGTCAGAGAAAGACGATATGTGAACTGTTGCCACACGAAAAGGGCAACCAGGGAAGAACAAACACCATTCTAAATACAACCCATATTCATGTTCATTTATTTTCCCTTTTGAGCTTTATCTATTAGCACATCGTTACAACACTGACATTTGAAATGTCTCTCTTCCTTTGAAACTTTTCTGAGTTCAATTTTTTATTTCACTTTTGTTTATTATCTTTTTCACTTGCTTTGGCAATGTGGTCATATGATACCAATGCCGATAAAACCTTTTGAAATGAATTGAAATTGAAACACACCTCCAAGTTATTCCACCCTGTGTCCTGTAACTGTTTTTCTCCCTCCCCGCTTCCTCTCCCTCTCTCTCTCTCTCTCTCCCCCTCTCTCCCCCTCTATCCCTCTCTCTCTCCCTCCTTCACAGATGTACCAGTTTATTGCTTGGTGTCTGTTAAGGGTTCTCTAGCTCCAGGCTAATAATGAGGCTGGGATGAATCGAGAGACACACACACACAAATCAAAATAAAATCTAATTTGATTGGTTGCATACACATATTTTGCTAAATGTTATTGTGGGTGTAATGAAATGCTTATGTTCCAGCAGTGCAGTAACAATGCAAAACAATACAGGCAACAACAACAAGCAATTAGGAAGTGGTCTATTGCTCCGACAGAGATGGCCGCCTCGCTTTGCGTTCTTAGGAATCTATGCAGTATTATGTTTTTTGTATGTATTATTTCTTACACTGTTACCCCAGTCTTAAGTCTTGTTACATACAGCCGGGAGGAACTATTGGATATAAGAGAAACATCAACTTACCAACATTATGACCAGAAATAAGACTTTCCCGAAGCGGATCTGTAACGCTCGTCTTCGTAAGGAAGAGTGGACCAAAGCGCAGCGTAGAAAGTGTTCATGATTTTTACTGTCAAGAATCACTCAAACAAAAATAACGAATACAAAACATTTCCGTCAGGCACAAATACTAAACGGAAAACAACACCCCACAAAACCCAAACAGAAATGACAACTTATATATGATCCCCAATCAGAGACAACGATAGACAGCTGCCTCTGATTGGGAACCACACTAGGCAAAACAACAAAGAAATAGAAAACATAGATTCTCCCACCCGAGTCACACCCTGACCTAACCAAACCAGTACCCCCCCCCCCAAGGTGCGGACTCCGGCCGCAAACCTGAACCTATAGGGGAGGGTCCTGGTGGGCATCTACTCTCGGTGGGGGCTCCAAAGCGGGACGCACACCCCGCTTCGCGGACCGCCGCTGGAGGCTCCGGACTGCGGACCGTCGCTGGAGGCTCTGGATTGGTAACCCTCGCTGAAGGCTCTATACTGGGAACCCTCGCTGAAGGCACTGGACTGGGAACCCTCGCTGGAAGCTCTGGATTGGTAACCCTCGCTGAAGGCTCTGTACTGGGAACCCTCGCTGAAGGCACTGGACTGGGAACCCTCGCTGGAAGCTCTGGACTGGGCACCCTCGCTGAAGGCTCTAGACTGGGAACCTTCGCTGAAGGCTCTGGACTGGGAACCCTCGCTGGGTGCTCTGGACTGGGAACCCTCGCTGAAGGCTCTAGACTGGGAACCTTCGCTGAAGGCTCTGGACTGGGAACCCTCGCTGGAAGCTATGGACTAGGAACCCTCGCTTAAGGTTCTGGACTGGGAATCTTCGCTGAAGGCTCTGGACTGGGAACCCTCGCTGAAGGCTCTGGACTTGGAACCCTCGCTGAAGGCTCAGTGCCATGGATCATCACTGGAGGCCCCGGGCCATGGATCATCACTGGAGGCTTCGGGCCATGGATCATCACTGGAGGCTTCGTACGTGGAGCCGGAACAGGTCTCACCGGACTGAGGAGACGTACTGGAAGCCTGGTGCGGGGAGCTGCCACGACACATCCTGGCTCAGTGATTATGGAGAGCTGGCACGGGACGCACTGGGCTATGAAGGAGACATAGTGCATAGAGCCGGCGCAGGATATGCTGGGCCATGGAGGCGCACTGGAGGTCTAGAGAGCAGAGCTGGCACAACGCATCCTGGCTGAATCCCCCCTGTAGCACGGAAAGTGCGGGGAGCTGGAACAGTTCGCACTGGGCTGTGCTGGCGAACTGGTGATAGAGAGAGCGTAGAGCTGGTGCAGGATATCCTGGACCGAAGAGATGCACCGGAGGGCCAGGAGCACTGAGCCGGTGCAATCCGTCCCAATTGCGGGGAGCTGGAACAGAGTGCACCGGGATTTGAATGCGTACGGGAGACACCGTGCGCATCACTGCATAACACGGTGCCTGACCAGTCACACGCTCCCTACGGTAAGCACGGGGAGTTGGCTCAGGTTTAAACCCTACCTCCGCCAATCTCCCCGTGTGCCGCCCCACCAAATATGTTTTGGGGCTGCCTCTCGTGGGACTGGTTAGTTTGCAGTGGTTGGCTGAGGCGGGCAGGGCTTTTGGTCACCTGAGGGCTCTGTTTACCTCGGCTCCCGTGCTGGCCCATCCGGATCCCTCTTTGGCATTCATAGTGGAGGTGGACGCGTCCGAGGCTGGGATAGGAGCCACCAAAGCTCCGCCCCTGTGTTTTCTTCCTGAGGAAGCTCAGCCCTGCGGAGCAAAACTATGACGTGGGAGACCGGGAGCTGTTGACTGTCATCAGAGCTTTGAAGGTGTGGAGACATTGGCTTGAGGGGCCTAAATACCTTTTCTCATCTGGACTGACCACCAAAATCTGGAGTACATCCAGGTGGTGAGGAGACTGAACTCTAGCCAGGCAAAGTGGGTCATCTTTTTCACCCATTTTGTTTTCACCCTTCCCTACAGACCACGTTCCCATAACGTGAAGGCAGACGCACTGTCCCGGCTGAATGACACAGAGGAGCGTTCCATGGATCCCACCCCTATACTCCCGGCCACCTGCCTGGTGGCGCCGGTAGTGTGGGAGCTGGACGCAGACATTGAGCAGGTGCTACGTGCAGAGCCCACTCCCCTCCAGAGTCCCGCTGGGCGTCTGTACGTTCCGTCTGCTGTCCGTGACCGGCTGATCTATTGGGCCCACACGTCGCCCTCCTCTGGTCATCCATGCATCGGTCGGATGGTGTCCTGTCTGAGTGGGAAGTACTTGTGGCCCACTTTGGCTAAGGACGTGAGGGTTCATGTTGCCTCCTGCTCGGTGTGCGCTCAGTGTAAGGCTCCTAGGCATCTGCCCAGGGGTAAGTTACAACACCTTACCCGTTCCACAACGACCTTTGTCGCTCCTGTCGGTGGTCGGGTTTTCACCCCGAGAGTAACAGGCAGGTGGAGAGAGTTAACCAGGATGTGGGTAGGTTTCTGAGATCTTATTGCCAGGACCGGCTGGGGGAGTGGGCAGCGTTCATGCCCTGCGCAGAGATGGCCCAGAACTCGCTACGCTACTCCTCCACTAACCTCTCCCCCTTCCAGTGCATACTGGGGTATCAGCCGGTTCTTGCTCCTTGGCATCAGAGTCAGACCAAGACTCCTGCGGGGGATGACTGGTTCCGGCGTGCGGAGGAAACATGGGACGCCGCCCATGTTCACCTTCAGCGTGCCGTGCTGCGCCAGAAAGCCTGCGCAGACCGTCACCGCAGTGAGGCCCTGGAGGACCCGGTCTGGCTCTCGACCCCAAACATGCCACTCCGCCTGCCCTGCCGGAAGCTGTGTCAGCGGTTTGTGGGGCAATTCAAAGTTCTGAGGAGACTGAACGAGGTGAGTTACAGGTTACAGCTTCCCCCCGATTACCATATTAACCCCTCGTATCATGTGTCTCTCCTCAGGATGGTGGTGACTGATTCACCATAGTGAAGGCCGTAAACTCTGATTTTCTAGGTCTCTATGTTTTTAGTTAGATAGGTATCTCCATTTCTTCTGACGAAGAGGAGTAGTATGAAGGTTCGGAGGACCAATGCGCAGCGTAGTAAGTGTTCAGAGTTTTTTTTATAAATAACGAACACTGAACAAAACAATAAATGTGAAGTAATCAAAACCGAAACAGTCCCGTGTGGCACAAACACTAACACGGAAAAATAAACACCCACAACTGAAAAGTGAAACCAGGCTACCTAAGTATGATTCTCAATCAGGGACAACGATTGACAGCTGCCTCTGATTGAGAACCATACCAGGACAAACACAGAAAATCCCTAATTATAGAAAAAAAGAACATTGACAACCCACCCATCTCACGCCCTGACCATACTAAAATAAAGACATAATAAAAACAAAGACATAATAAAATAACTAAGGTCAGAACGTGACAAGATCAAATATATTGTTTAGGTTTTCTACTGGTAAGTTTGCACCTTCACTATTACAGTGCAACATTTTGTCCAGGAGGGATTTAATTTGTTGTTGCCTCTTTGGTTTGGTAGGTTTCTACACTACTTTCCTTCCATCTACAGCATTTCTTAATATATTCAGTTCCTTGGGCTTTGATGCCTCATGATTGAGCATAGCTCTGTTCAAGTAGAGTGTGATTTTATAGGGGTGTCAGTGGACTGACTGACAGAATGCTCTAAGATACACTGGGTTGAGGTCAGTGATAAAGTTGTCTACAGTGCTACTGCCAAGAGATGAGCTATAGGTGTACCTACCAAAGGAGTCCCCTTAAAGCCTACCATTGACAATGTACTTACCCAGTGTCCAACAGAGCTGCAGGACTTTTTGTTGGCGTAGTTGTGTCTAGGGGGGCACATGTGTTAGGGAATACTGTCAACTCTGTCACGCCCTGACCTTAGAGATCCTTTTATGTCTTTATTTTGGGTTTGGTCAGGGCGTGAGTTGGGGTGGGCATTCATTCTGTTGTGGGTTCTATGTTTTATTCTCTTTGTGTTTGGCCGGGTGTGGTTCTCAATCAGAGGCAGCTGTCTATCGTTGTCTCTGATTGAGAACCATACTTAGGTAGCCTTTTCTTAGGTAGATTTAGGTAGACCATACTTAGGTAGCCTTTTCTTAGGTAGATTTAGGTAGACCATACTTAGGTAGCCTTTTCTTAGGTAGATTTAGGTAGACCATACTTAGGTAGACCACCAAGAATGGTGGTCCCAAGCTCCAGCGATGGGGTTGAGCCAGTTCTTTAAGGGTTTTACCGCGAGTAACGTCATCAGCAGGATTGTTTATGCTATCAACATACCTCCAGTCCTGGACTTCGGTTAGGTCTTGGATTTCCGCAATGCGAGTTCCGACAAAGACCTTATACCTGCAGGACTCCGACTTGAGCCAGGTCAATACAGTGGTCAAATCACTCCAGTAGATGACCCTTTGGATTGGCAAGGTGAGCTCGGCTCGCAAGGTAGAGGCCAACTGGGCTCCGGAAAAGGCGGCACTGAGTTCCAGCCTAGGCATTGACAACTGCTTCTTGGTTGCGACCCTGGACCTGGCCATGACAAAGGAGACATGGGTGTGGCCTCTGCCTTATCCTCCACTCTTAGATAGGAAACCCCATAAGCTCGCTCCAAAGCGTCACAGAACACATGCAGTTTGTTAGGAAAATTATGATTAAGTGACTGAACAAATCATTTTAAATGGAACTGTAACTAAGTAAACTTATACTCTTTTTTATTATATCTGATTAACAATATGAGTTCATAAGAAGGGATTGTGTGACACGGACATGGAGTAATTAAAGTTAATGAACACCATTCCAACTAGGCAGAAACGAATGGGTTGTGGATTAAGTAAGCAGATAAGGTAGTTAACCTATGGTTGAACCGACAAAACTTAGCTCTGGGGTGTTTTAGAAAAGACAGTGAGTGCATTCCTAGGTTTTCTGTTAAGGAAATGTAAGGACTTTAGAGATTGCCACTCATAGACATGTTTTTTCTAAAATCAATGATTTTAGATATAGTCAAACAGTGAGACGCTTAGTGGTATTTGAGAGATAGGAGGGCAAACGGTAACTGTTTAAATCGTTAAATATATATATTTAAGAAAATATATAAGTAGCACAGATACTTCTTAAAGTAGATAAGACACTTGACAGAGAATTGGTACAGGATTGACATGAATGGACGCCCAAGGGAGAATTGGACACGTGGAGAATGAAAGGGGCGCTCCTACATGATGATGTCAGACATAAGGATAATTTACTAATATAAGTCATTGTTTAGAGTAGGTAAGGGAACACCCCCCTGAAATGGACACAAATGAATGGGAAGTCATTGGCACTGGACAAACCATATACACGGTGTCCAGTACCACTCAATTCGACGTCGTTTCGTGTAAAGTTGATTGCAAATGCCATATAGCAAATGCCAGTTGTAACACTTTAAAAATCCAACAGGTGGCGAGTGCGCTCCACCGTGGTTTTTCATATTGCAAATGCAACACAAGTCAACATCCAAAAGCAACATTTTGAAAAAGTGAAAAAAAATTCAAAAACTTATCACACCCCAAAAAAAGTGCTTTCTGGACCGTCAATTACACATGTGTAATAACTGTATGAATATACTTTTGTCGTATTTTATTATCATAATTTTTATTTTTTATTTTACTTGCGCATAAGGCATATGTTTTGTCCATTTGCAATATGATTTCATAGGAAGTCAAAAGTCAAAAGTCAAAAATAGCAAAATTTTATAAAAAACTTCACACACCCTTAAAAAAGTGCTTTCTGGACTGTTTTTCGAAATTCTTTCGAATTTTGTGTCAATTACACACGAATAAGAACTGTATCAACATACTTTAGTCGTATTTTATTATCATAAAAAAAAATTCTCACTTGTGCATAAGGCATATTATGCATAAGGCATATTAGGCACATTTGCAATATGATTTCATAGGAAGTCAAAAGTCAAAGTCAAAAGTCACTCTTTTTGGGGCCAAATGCCATAAGAAATTTGACATGCTCAAAAATTCTGCAGAAATGCAAAATTGACTGGCCTGATGAACTCGGGATGGCCGGGCAGTGATAGTTGTTCCTTTCCATCACTCGTTGTGTTGATTTCATCATGTCCATTTGGTGATGTTTTTTTCACTATAGAATCATATTGCAAGTGCACGTGCATTTGCAATATGTTTCAATGGGCATTTACCATCACAAATTTGTCAAGCTATAAAAATCCTGCAGGAATGCGAAATTGACTGGCCCGATGAACTCGGGATTGCTGGGCAGTGATTCTGGTTCCTCTCCAACGCTCGTTAGGGTTGATTTCAGAATGTCACTTTGGTGATGGTACCTCACTGTTTAAACATATTGCAAATGGACAATAGTCACCAGCAAGTCACTGTCCATCAGTCAATTAGATATCATTCTGACACCAAACTGATACAAACTGACACCAAACCCACTTTTTCCAACTTGTTTAGTATCCAACTATCACATACTACAGAGCTGGCCCAAAATTCACAACACCTTCTGTTCAAACCATAATAAAAACGTAAAACACGTAGTTACGTTCTAGCTGCGGGTCCAGTTCTGATGTTATATGTAGGCCTAGTTGAGGTGACCCCGAATCCCAAGTTTCGGCTCGATAGGTCAACTGGTGCCCGAGCAAGACCCTAATTGGTGCTGAAAATCCACTTTTTTCCATGCCTTGCTACGGGGTCCTTGAATGAGCAATCGGACATAAACGTTGGGGTCCGTCTATATGGGCCAAGGCGGTCATAATGCACCTAGTCTTGCGACTCTGGGACATTTCTAAATGTTGTAATTTTCGTGATGCAAAAATGATTTGAAGTTATTGCAAATGTACGAGGCTGTTTCTCGGCCCGAGAACCTTCTAGAGCCACGTAACTCACCACGCACTATCGACCTAAGGTCTAGAACAGGTTTATAAAGTTTCGGAACTCTAGGTCTGACGGTTCTTTAAAAGTTCCAACAAGGTTAACTTATGCAGGCAGTGTATGTCTCTACGCACCCCAATACATCCCTCCTTCCAAGCTGTGTGTGTGTGTGATTTAGGTCTTTGAAATTTTATCGGGAAAATGACTGATTTACAGTTCATGGGGGTTGCCTAATCACACATATGAAGTTTTGGAAAGATCTGACTTTTTTAACCCTTGGAAACAGCCACTATGACACCAATTATGGCACTTCCGGTTCGCACAGGAAGCTATAAATAAACTCATATCCTGATTGGGGTGTGCCTTTACAGAATCCTGAGTTTTAAGTCTTTACGTTAAGAACTGAGTTATTTACGGAGGATTTAGTAAGTGTGTGTTATTTCAGAAAATCATAGAAAATCACAGAAATCTCGCAGAGCTCCGCAGCACACTTTAAAAAGAATCGTATGAACACCCTGCAACTGGATCTATAACTGTTTGAAAAAAAAACCTTAGTTTTGAACATCACCAATTTGACATTGTACGATTTCTCTTAAATGACGATAAATAAATGGCTGGTTCTTTTTTTATTGACACCGGAGGCTCCTTGACTTTGACGTGAAGCGGAAAAATTATTGCTCTATTTTCATTTTGGACCTTTTTTCCCAGAAAAATGGCCATAACTCAAAAACCGTTGAGGCCTAGACGCCATCTTGTTCGGGGCCAACTGCCCATTATGCCAAACCTACCCTCACCAAGTTTTGGCTTCAAAATATTTTCCGTTTAGGAGATAAGGCCACGTCGTGATTCGTGATGTTTTGTACATTTGCAATATGATTGCTTATGCCCTCTTGTGGGATTTGCCGGGACAGCGGAAAAATGACCAAAATATGATTATTTTATAAAACGCAAACCGAATGTCCGAGAGAGTTCGTTTGATGACTTCCCTGTAGATCCGGCCCTGCCGCACGGCCCGACGCCGTCCGCGAATTTTACAAACGTTTTCGGACGTCTAATAAGGGACCGTACATTTGCAATATGGACTTTCTCACTAACCATATGGCGAATGTCAAAATGTTCCCTTAAGGTATGCAATGTTGTTAGCTGGGCAGAGCCAGGTATCAAAGGGGGGATAGGTAAATTGTGTTCTAGGATAGGATGTGACCTACTGGATAATAAACAAATACATTTTTTTTAGCTAACAAGTAGGTATAGAAGTTAAAGATATAATCAGATAGAACAAATGAGAAACTGTTTGTTAACCAAACCTGTATGTCCAAGATTTTATGCACTACAGGTGAATTACAGGTGAAGTCACTCAATCCAGTCCCTGAGGCCTGTTGGGGGGACCATACCAAGGACTTCTGGTGACAGCTAGCTGAAAGAGCTACCCGGATTCATATCACAGGAGGGTAAGACACACTGACACTGTCGAACAATAACAGTGTTCGAGAGGAGAACTGAAATTAACAGAATTCTGGGGGCCATCTCTCGAATGAAGATTTCCTTTCCTGTCATTCCATCCCTGTTTTTGTTCATAGAAGTGAAAGTGTGTCTGGCTCTTGCTAATGATGTGTTCTCTGGAAGAGGGTGGGGCTTTATGGGTGGGCTGTCCATGAGCTGTCTGGTTGTGGGAGCCTTATTCCTGATACACCATGAACACCGAAAAGGCCAGAGGGTAATATTGACATAGTTAAACAATGAGGATTAAGTATTAACCAAGCATAAGAGATCACTTGATCTGGATTAACAGGAAGTGAGAGTGGGATTGGGAAGGATGTCTCAGTGGAGTTCTATTTAAACCAAATGGGGCCTCTTACTCCTTGGCAGTTTAGGATTAAGAGCAGCTATTATGGAAGACATCTATGCAAGTCCCTGTGTAGTTCATGGAAACAGGTATAGCTCACATCAAGTGAGAGGGCTACATAAATCTACATACCCAGTATGGAAGAAGATGGAGTGTAGTGAAAGTAAGGGTTTCAGTTGATAATCTAGTGCATTCTGGGTAGAAAATGTTAGAGCATATACATGTTCTATAGTCAGTGGAATACAAGCAGAGTCCCCCTGACAAAGCAGATACTGACTGTGGAGTTGTCCAGAGCCAAGAGCCGGTGTGGAAAGTTTAGATGAAAGATCTTAAGGAAAGGGAAACTGGTTATGAGGATTCTAACCTCTGGTTAGAGTGGATTCAATATGCGGCCAGATCAATAGTGATTTGGCAGGCTGGTTGAGATGAGATCAAAGCTATAAATTAGATCCTGGCAGGATTAGAGTCAAGTATTTTTTGGTGGTAAACTCTCAATGAGAATGTGGATTGGATCAATTATATATATTAAAAATCCACAGCGCTTCACCAATTATATCAGAGATGTAATGAATGGCTTGGAAGAATAGAATAGTCTTGTATATGTTTGCTGGCTGAAAAGGGTGGGAGTGTATGGAGGTAGTTTGGAACCCGATGACACAGCTCCGGATGGATCAGTGACCCCGGCCTTGGCTGGTTTACACACCCTAGCTCACGAGTTGGCAGTGAACTCAGGGGTGAATACTTCTCTGACTAATTGGGTTGACAGTGTGTTTGGAAGATGGAAAAATGTTATGATTACTGTGTTATGGGCTACCTTCACCTGTGTGACAGTGTTAGTTTTGTGCGGATGTGTTTTGATTGCATGTATGAAAGTTATCATTTCCAGGACTCTGGAGAAATCAATGACACTTCAGATGCTGATATATGGACCAATCCTAAGCTCTGACCAGTGGAATACAAAATACATGGCTCTGGACGTAATAGAAGAATCCGGATCCTTTCACTTGCGAGGAGACCATATTTGATGTTTAGGGAATTTAGATGTTTTCTTGTTTCAATGTATAGACAGTTTTTTCATGAAGATTGTAACGGAAAATCCTGAAAAGTAAAGTTAAGATTCTGATGTACAGTGCCTTGCGAAAGTATTCGGCCCCCTTGAACTTTGCGACCTTTTGCCACATTTCAGGCTTCAAACATAAAGATATAAAACTGTATTTTTTTGTGAAGAATCAACAACAAGTGGGACACAATCATGAAGTGGAACGACATTTATTGGATATTTCAAACTTTTTTAACAAATCAAAAACTGAAAAATTGGGCGTGCAAAATTATTCAGCCCCTTTACTTTCAGTGCAGCAAACTCTCAGTGAGGATCTCTGAATGATCCAATGTTGACCTAAATGACTAATGATGATAAGTACAATCCACCTGTGTGTAATCAAGTCTCCGTATAAATGCACCTGCACTGTGATAGTCTCAGAGGTCCATCAAAAGCGCAGAGAGCATCATGAAGAACAAGGAACACACCAGGCATGTCCGAGATACTGTTGTGAAGAAGTTTAAAGCCGGATTTGGATACAAAAAGATTTCCCAAGCTTTAAAAATCCCAAGGAGCACTGTGCAAGCGATAATATTGAAATGGAAGGAGTATCAGACCACTGCAAATCTACCAAGACCTGGCCGTCCCTCTAAACTTTCAGCTCATACAAGGAGAAGACTGATCAGAGATGCAGCCAAGAGGCCCATGATCACTCTGGATGAACTGCAGAGATCTACAGCTGAGGTGGGAGACTCTGTCCATAGGACAACAATCAGTCGTATATTGCACAAATCTGGCCTTTATGGAAGAGTGGCAAGAAGAAAGCCATTTCTTAAAGATATCCATAAAAAGTGTTGTTTAAAGTTTGCCACAAGCCACCTGGGAGATACACCAAACATCTGGTCAGATGAAACCAAAATTGAACTTTTTGGCAACAATGCAAAACGTTATGTTTGGCGTAAAAGCAACACAGCTGAACACACCATCCCCACTGTCTAACATGGTGGTGGCAGCATCATGGTTTGGGCCTGCTTTTCTTCAGAAGGGACAGGGAAGATGGTTAAAATTGATGGGAAGATGGATGGAGCCAAATACAGGACCATTCTGGAAGAAAACCTGATGGAGTCTGCAAAAGACCTGAGACTGGGACGGAGATTTGTCTTCCAACAAGACAATGATCCAAAACATAAAGCAAAATCTACAATGGAATGGTTCAAAAATAAACATATCCAGGTGTTAGAATGGCCAAGTCAAAGTCCAGACCTGAATCCAATCGAGAATCTGTGGAAAGAACTGAAAACTGCTGTTCACAAATGCTCTCCATCCAACCTCACTGAGCTCGAGCTGTTTTGCAAGGAGGAATGGGAAAAAATGTCAGTCTCTCGATGTGCAAAACTGATAGAGACATACCCCAAGCGACTTACAGCTGTAATCACAGCAAAAGGTGGCGCTACAAAGTATTAACTTAAGGGGGCTGAATAATTTTGCACGCCCAATTTTTCAGTTTTTGATTTGTTAAAAAAGTTTGAAATATCCAATAAATGTCGTTCCACTTCATGATTGTGTCCCACTTGTTGTTGATTCTTCACAAAAAAATACAGTTTTATATCTTTATGTTTGAAGCCTGAAATGTGGCAAAAGGTCGCAAAGTTCAAGGGGGCCGAATACTTTCGCAAGGCACTGTAGGTTAGAACAGTCATTGAAGTTGATTGTGTGTACATACATGTATGGGGTTGTCTTCTTCTAGTATATCATTGATATTTCCATGTAGTGTTTAATGATGGTATGAGTTGTTGAGTCATTTTTAGGGTGAATTGTTAGGAAAATGATGATTAAATGACTGAAAAAAATCATTTTAAATGGAACTGTAACTAAGTAAACTTAGGGATTGTGTCACATGGACAAGGAGTAATTAAAGTTAATGAACACCATTCCAACTAGGCAGAAACGAATGGGTTGTGGATTATGTAAGCAGATAAGGTAGTTAACCTATGGTTGAACCGACAAAACTTAGCTCTGGGGTGTTTTAGATAAGACAGTGAGTGCATTCCTAGGTTTTCTGTTAATTAGAACTGTCAGCTAAGTGGTGATCGATAATGTTGAGGGGTCAAAAGTTAATTCAGTTGTGTTGTGTGTCCTGTGTATGTGCTAGGGGGGTTCAGAATGAACTCAGAATGAACCTTTAAAGTTCTCTTTGACCCGGTCTGGAGGAGGGGATTCTGTTAAGCAATGAAATGACGTAATGTTATTGTATATAAACTGTTGCTCGTGGTAACGTGGCAGCGCACTCCGAGAATAAATTCTGTTACCTATTATTGATAAGACTGGTCTCCGTCTATTTTATGCAAACAAGAATCTTACAAATTCTCATGAAATATATTAAGGGAATTCTATTAATGAAAACACATTGGTATATTTAAATTACAGTAACAAGTTCCAGGCATGATCCCAGTTGGTCAGCACAGGGTGGTACATAACATCTTGGCATTTGGACTTCAGAGAGCTCCGATAATTCTGTTTCCCAACAGATCCATCGTTCCACTAGGTTAGCCGGGTGGATCGGTTCATCCAAGTCCCTCTTGGTCTAGCACAGGTCCTGGACTAAGACTTTGTTCTGGGTTGTGTATGGCAGGATATACCCAAGGGGATTGTATTGACTGGCCATGGTCCGATAGATGTTGCGCAGAGTGGGGGTTTTGGTACTCAGGGATGAGCGGTGCTTATACCCCAGGGTATCCGGTATGCAGCTCCACCTCAGTCCTAGAGTGGGCTCTTCTGGGTTAGCACCAGACTGCGATAGCCATAGTTCACTGCTACTGGACCTGGCTTGTGGCAGGAGGTGCTGGATAACCTCCACTCTTTTACTCGCCCACTGTCGGACCACAAATCCCCCTTTGGACAGGAGATTCCATGCTTTATCAAGGAGTGCTTTCGCTTCAGACGTGGATGGGATGCTCTGTAAGCAGTTATCCACATAGAAGGCATTTTCCACGGAATCCCATACCTCGTATAGGCTCAGTCGAGGTGACCAGATGTGGGTGGTCTGACCCAATCAGGATAAGTGGCACTACTCTGGTCACTGTCCGGGTGCTCCCATGCGTGTCTCTGCAGAGTGTATATGGCACAACAAGGACTGCAGGTGGTGCAAAATGTGAGTACTTGCCATTCATAGATGGTGGGCTCTGCGTCTCGTTCCATATCTCGCCATATGAACCGGAGCAGTGTGGTGTCGGACGGCAGTAAACTAATCTGATGAAACATGGCTTTGATGTCTCCACTGATGGCTGTAGAGTGCTGCCGGAACCGGAGAAGGACACCGAGCAAGGAGGACCTAAGGTTGGTCCGGGGAGTAGACAGTCATTCAGGCTTTGACCAGCAGCTTGGAATGAACAGTTGAAGACAAGTCGGTACTTCCCACCGTGTTGCTGGATAAAATGGTGAGGGAGATACCAGGATTCACGGAGTGCGCTTCCCTCTTCATGAGCTTTCCCTTTAGTGACATAGCCTGCCTTCACAAGGTTATGAATCTCTCGGTTATGAACTTCTGCAAGCTCAGGATTCTTCACCAGGCGTCGCTCTGTTCCCCACCGTAGTGGGAGTACAGCCCATGTTGTGTTTGCCAGAGGAGGATGGTTGGGCACCCGTAGCAGTTGGTTTGCATACCTGTGAACGCCATCCATTTCAGTGGTGGTGGTGCTCTTCTCCAGGAGATCTAATGCATAGGAGTCATGTTTCGAGCGAGTGACCTCCTGTAGCTTCCATTTGGAGAAGGTGTCCATCTTCCAGAGCATCTCAACATCCCGAAGGAGGTCTGTGGCTGCACAGGGGGATGGATCTGGATTGCTTCTGGTGAAGAGGACTTCCTGTGACTGTACAGCTTGGGTGGAGAGAAGTAGATGGGCTGGACCTTGCACAGCCCAACCCAAGGATGTATGGACAGCAATGGGCCCTCCTTCTGGTCCAGCTCGTATAGGCTCTATCGGGATGACCAGATGTGGGTGGTCTGACCCAATCAGGATAAGTGGCACTACTCTGGCAAGAGGCAATCCTCGTAGATGAGGATATTGTTTCTGTAGAACACTTACCGGGCAGGAGTGCTCTGCGAGATTCAAGCCATCTGCCGTGAAGGCATTGGTGATGTTATAGGCCACGTCCCTGTTTCCTGAAGGTGAAATGCTAAAGGTCACAGCAGAGCCTTTCATTTGGGTAACATCATGTCGCACTGTTCTGAGATTAAGGGTCTCGGGGGTCCCCTCCAGGTTAAGCTGACAGGTGGCCGCCGTGGGAATGATTGTTCTGTCTGACCCATCATCTAGAACGGCGAATGTATCAATGCTTCTCCCTTCACTTTGCAGAGTGACCTTGACCACCTTCAACATGACCCTTGGAGACTGGTTCTGCTGGTCGAGGTACAGCTCCTTTGCAGCTCCTACCATGAGCAAACTATGCTCCTTCTGTGCTTGGGGAATTACATCATGCAACACGGTGAGATGGATTTCCGCCTTATGGCTACGGGCACACTTGTAGCATCGCTTGCCTAAAGTGATCCAGGCCTTCAATTGAGGTTGAGTGAGCTTTTTTACCCTGGGGCATGAGCCAAGGAAGTGCCCCTTACTATTGCAATATGGGAAGTAAGGCTGGAATTT
Source organism: Oncorhynchus mykiss (assembly GCF_057628025.1). Lineage (NCBI taxonomy): Eukaryota > Metazoa > Chordata > Actinopteri > Salmoniformes > Salmonidae > Oncorhynchus > Oncorhynchus mykiss. The sequence goes on from NC_143048.1 coordinate 42,029,699, forward strand.
GATGTTCTTGCTCTTGAGAGGGGTCTTCTTCCCAGGTTCCTCCCCGGCTTCACTTTTTAAGTACATGCTAGTGGGATTTGGCCTTTTCTGTCCCTTCTGGCGTTCAAACTCCTTCCTTCCCCTGGTGGCTATGGCTGAGATTATGGCCTGGTGAATGATGCTCTTCGCCTTTGCCTTCACCTCAAACCATGCGGCCAGGTCTCTAAGAGCATAGGTGCTTTTCGAGCCCTCTTTCAGGATGCCCTTATTCAAACAATGTTAAATTAATCTGTCTCTGAAGTACCCTGGAAGTTTGCTAAGAAGCCTGTCCACATGGAGCCACATTTCAGCTCGTTCCCGTCTTCTCCTTCAATCGATTGGAGCATCGAGGTCAGGGATTGGACAGCCAGGGAGAACTCTTGGAAGGCAGCATGGTCTCCCATTTTAATTGGAGATGTGTTCAGGATGTTGTTTAGTTCATTCTGGACTAGCTAGCGTGGCTCAACATATCTCGCCTTCAGGGCCTGGAGAGCGGCAGTGTATGGTGTTGCGGTGTGCATAAAGGATTGGGCCAGCCTGTATGCACTGGGAAACCGTAAATGATCCATTAGTACTTGGTATTTGTAGCGTTCTGACAGATGACTGTGAATACCCAGTAGGCTCTACAATGCCATTTCCAAATGGACAAATTCACTCTCCTTTCCACTCTCAAAGTATGGCAGTTTTGGTCTGCGAATTCCATAGGCTGAGGCTACTAGAAGTTTCATAATGTTGGCTCCCTCTTCTGGTTGCGTGAAGGATAAACCCGGGACTTCTGATGAGCCCACTGTGGCCTCATTGGGCCGGTCCCCTACTGTCCCAGACCCTCCATTTGTGGCGGCCAGAATTGGGTGATAGCCCTCCGACCTGATGTTTGAGGACTGGCCTGGCCCTGGACGAGAGGAACGATTTGCCGTGGTTGGTAATTGGTGGAAAGGCGAAGGAGTGATGCTTTGTCCAGATGGAGGAATGCTAACTTGTGTCACTGGTATAACAGGCGTTTACGGAGCAGCCTGTCTCCCGTGCTCCGTGTTGGCTGTTGACCCCGCAGCCTCCGGGGACTGTGTGCCTTGCTGTACCAGAGGGGCAGATTGGGAAGGAAAGGCAGACAGGTCAGGTCCATGTGGAGGGGTGGTCAGGTCAACTCCCTGTTTGTTTCTCTCCAGGAAGGATGAGACCATCCGTGCCTCCTCCAATTCCCTTCTTGTTTGACGGTGCCATCGCTGCTGTGCCAGGTCCTTGGCAATGAATTCCCGTTCCTGTAGAGCTCTACGGGCCTGCACATCCAATTGATGACATCGTTCGTCAGCCTGTAGTTCCTCCTCAATCTGACGTTCAATTTCCTCCAAAGCTAATAGTTTCATCCTCTCTTGTAGGACAGCGGTCTATGAATCGCTGAGTGCTAGTGAATGGCGGCTGCCATGGCCACTTCCAAAGGGGTATCCACTGGTCGAACTCCCACTCCGTCTAGAGTGCTTTGACGATTTCCCTTTAGTTAAGGGATGAGCGGAGCCTGCCTCAGGAAGCTGGTCGACCTGTGCGGTGGGAGTTAGCTCCTCCATAGGTTCTTCATGTAGACCACTTTCCTGCTCCAAAGCAGTTTCCGGTCCTTGGCTCAAAGGGGATGGTTGATGGCTGAAACGTACAGTTGATCCATCACCACTTTGAGCTCTGGTGTGCTGGCCCTTTGACGTCGGAAACTCGACCACATAATCCTTAAGATAACCAGGTGCTTGCCTGGTTCTTCTGGTGCTGCTGGTGGTTGAGGATGAAGCCTTTGTTGCTTTAGGCTTAGCTCCTGGATATTTCCTTTGTTCCAAGACTTTCCCTCAGCTGCTCTTTCCTATTCTCTTCTACCTTCCAGTGGAGACAATTCTTCCCTCTCCCCTCCATTTTCTTTTCACCTGTCTTTGGTTCAGTCATCATCCGGTTCGAAGGAGCATTGAAAGATTAGTGGAATCTGTGTGGGTAGCTGGACCGGTAGGATGACTGACAGTGAAGGTGAACAGGTGGTCACGTGTCAGGGGACAGAGGAATGGATGAGACTGAGGCAGGAATTCCTTTAACCATAAAGTGGTATATTTACTGAGTAGTCTGTGCTGCATCACAAAGGAAACAAATAACATGTATCTGATCAAAGTCATCATCCCAAAGATCATATAACAATCATTCATGATTAACATAATTAGGGAAGTCAACAATCCAATTCATTAATAAGTCAATAGTAATCATCCGTGAGTCATTTAGGCAAACAATGACGTTTCTCATTTCACCCATTCCATTTTCTTCATGTGTACATGAAATCAATTTCATTACATATTAACCATATCGATTGCATAATTGTCCTATGAGGATCATTCACATTACACAATATGTTTGAAGCGTGCGCTCCAAGTAGCACTCTGCGGTAATAACTATAAACAATAACTTTTGGCCCACTCTCCAGATTGAACAGATAGTTCAGATGAAAGGTAACAGAGTCGGTGGACTTACGTGGATTCATGGACGCACAGAACTTCTGGATCAGACGGAGTTAAAAACTTGTTATGGCAAGGAGTCCCCTAAAGGGAACACCCCCTCCCATTCAGCTGAAAAGGTAGCGAATGTGCATATATATATATATATAAAAAATATCAGTTTACATTGGCGCGTTACGTGCAGTGATGTTTTGTTTCCAAAACATCCGGTGGTTTTGCAGAAATACTCGCATTAAACATTGATAAAAGATGCAAGTGTTATTCACAGAATTAACGATAAACGTATCCTCTATGCAACCGCTGTGTCAGATTTCAAAAAAACTTTACGGAAAAATAATCATCTGAGAACGGCGCTCAGTACCCAAAGAAATAGCCGCCATTTTGGAGTCAACATAAGCTACAAAAGACATTATAAATATTCACTTACCTTTGAATATCTTCATCAGAAGGCAGTTCCAGGAATCCCAGTTCAACAATAAATGACTGATTTGTTCCATAAAGTTCCATAAAGCCCATCATTTAGCCACTTGTTGTTAGCTTGTTCAGCCCAGCATTCAAGCATCAAAAAGCACGAGCAATTCCTCCAGACAAAACTCCAAAAGTTCCGTTACAGGTCGTAGAAACAAGTCAAATGATGTATGCAATCCATATTTAGGATGTTTTAAACATTAATCAGCAATAAGGTTCCAACCGGAGAATTTCATTGTCTGAAGAAACGCATTGGAACGGAAGAACACTCTCGTGACCTTGCGCAATGAGACCGAGGCTTTCTGCCAGAGCACCCACTCAAAGAGCTATTATGAGCCCCTCCTTTATAGTAGAATCATACAACCAGAATCTAAAGACGGTGACATATTGTGGAAGCCCTAGGAAGTGCATGCACATCCATATCTAAGCTGAACTTCAAATGGCACTGTTTTGAAAATCGAGTTCTCACTTCCTGTTTGGATTTCTTCTCAGATTTTTGTCTGCCATAGGAGTTCTGTTATACTCACATACATAATTCAAACAGTTTTAGAAACGTCTGAGTGTTTTCTATCCACCAGTAATAATAATATGCATATATTCCCATCTGGGAAAGAGTAGGAGGCAGTTTACTCTGGGCACGCCTTTCATCCAAAAGTGAAAATGCTGCCCCCTAGCCCCAACAGGTTTTAAGGAAGAGAAAGCAGCGAGATCAGGCGATGGCAATTTCCTCCTTTTATGGAGTTGAGAGCTTTCGAACATTTCCACCTTAAAGCGCCCCTGGCCCAGCTGAGTAAGTGGCAATGAATTAAAGGATTATTCCACCATCTTCATCGGCCTTTTCTACACAGGTAGTCATAGACGTAACCCCTTCCTGCTGCCTGGGGTCCGGCTGGGCTACCGTATCCTGGACAGCTGTAATCAGCACCCCTGGAGCCTGCGAGGGGCACTGTCCCTGTTGTCAGGGGGGAACATCAGATGTGAAACTACAGAGATTTATAACCTCAAATGTGATTTTAACCACTAACCTCAACCTCATCTTTACCTAAAATTAAAACGTAATGAAATGTATTTGCCAAATAGCCACTAATATTGTGGATATCCTACACTAAATTAATAACAAATACTGTAGTTCATGTACTTGGTATCATGTGGTTCTGAATAAACATCCATGTTATGGGTGTTCTGTCCTGTCCAGCACAGCCATCTAGTGACTGCCCTGTTCCTCTGGTCATTGGTGATGCATCGTCCACTCAGACCATCATCCTGGCCAGGACCCTGGGGCCTCTCTCTGTGCCTGTGGACAGTCTCTCTCCTCACAACCAGAAAGTGCAATGGCTAGAACAATTGCCATAATACTTTAATTCATCATATTTCAGATAGTCTAGAATTTACTGAGATATTTTTTGAGGGTATTTGGTACCTCATAAAAAAAATATTGATGTGATTGTGTCCTTAGTCTCTCTCTCAACAACCAGGTTATATACTGAGTAGACACAACTTTAGGAACACCTGCTCTTCTATGATATAGACTGACCCAGTGAATCCAAGTGAAAGCTAAGATCCCTTATTGATGTTACTTGTTAAATCCACTTCAATCAGTGTAGATGAAGGGGAGGAAACAAGTTAAAGGATTTAAAATATGTTTTTTAAGCCTTGAGAAAATTGAGACATGGATTGTGTATATTGGCCATTCAGAGGGTGAATGTGCAAGACAAAAGATTGTGAACTTGGTATGGTAGTAGGTGCCAGGCACACAGGTTTGTGTCAAGAACTGCAATGCCGTGTGTACCAAGAATGATTCACCACATCCAGCCAACTTGAAACAACTGTGGGAAGCATTGGAGTCAACATGGACCAGCATCCCTATGGAACGCTTTCGACACCTTGTAGAGTCCATGCCCCAACGAATTGAGGCTGTTTTGAGGGCAAATGGGGGTGCAACTCAATGTGTTCTTAATGTTTTGTAGACTCAGCTAGAAAGATTGCGATAATGCTTTAATTAATTATAATTCATCTGGTCAGGTATTTAGTGAGAAATGATTGATTCAATGGCGTTGTTCTCAGATCAGTTACCAGGCCAGCTGTGGCTGTCTCAGTGACAGACAGGAGTTCCCTAACTTCTTCAGGACTATCCCCAGTGGTCACCTGGCTCTTGGGATGGACCTGGGTCGGGGCTATTGCTGTAGACAATGACTACGGTCGTCTGGCCATACAGGTGTTTCCTTATTTTACTTCAAAACTTGTCTACGACTTTATAAATTCTTCCTCAGTTTACAGAAAAAGAAATGCAGAATTGAGTTTACATCATAAAACAATTGTATAGAAAACTGTATTTAGTTTATTTACATTATCTCGAGCACTGGATACTTAAAAAAAATATTTTCATCAACTTAGTATCAGTATTGTGACAATTTGATCCCCAGGTGTTTGAGGAGGAGATTCGGGGGACGGGGGTGTGCCTGGCGTTCTTTGAGACCCTCAACCGGGCGAACCTGGTGAGGGATGTGAAGCGAGCAGCAGACATGGTCCAGGCCTCGACAGCGCGGGTGATCCTGGTCTTCCTCTGGTACACTGACATGGGGGCGTTACTGCACCAGCGGACAACTCCTACGAAACCCCGCCCTCCTTAACATCGCTCAGGGCGTCGTGGGTGTGGCTATCTGCAGTGCACCTATTCCTGGCCTTGAGGCCCACCTTCGAAGTCTCAACCCCTCTCATTGTCCCGGAGATGTCCTGTTGAAGGAACTCTGGGAAACGGTGTTTGGGTGTAGCCCTGGAGCAGCACATGGACACGGCACGTCTCTGCTCCCCTTTCCCCTTCCTCCAACCCCCTCTGTGTCACTACCACACACCCCTCCTCCCACCTCCAGTTCCCCTCGTCCACGCCTGGCCTCCTGCAGTGGGGCAGAGACTCTGGAGGGGATACAGAGCCCCTTCACAGACACCTCCCAGCTGAGAATAACCTATAACGTGTACCTGGCTGTGTATTCTGCACAGCCTGCTGTCCTGCCCCCAGAGACACAGCCCTACCTGGGGCAGCAGCTTCACCTGCTCCCTTCCTTACAACATCAGCCCAGCGGAGGTACTCTCATCTATTCCCCGTGTTAATTAGACATGATTTGGAAACACAAATAAATCAGGGGGGGAATTGGTCATGCCAATGTAATCCTTTTTTTGTTATTTAATGTCAATAAATATTCATGTCCACTTAACAGTCACTATGGGGATATGTTTTGAGTTATTACATCATATTAACAGTGTAATGGTCATGTTTGTGTCTCCACTCCTCCAAGCTGTTGCAGCACCTGAACCAGGTTAACTTCACCACTCCACTTGGGGAGCCGTTCTACTTCCGGGGCGCGGACGTCCCTGCTGTGTACCTGCTTGTGAACTGGCAGGCCACGCCCCAGGGGTTGCTCAAACTTGTCACAATTGGCCGTGTAGACGGGTCTAATCTCCTCATCAACCAATCAGCCATCCAGTGGAACACAGGATCTAATATGGTAAGAAAGACCATTTTTAAAACATGAAGTGAATGGTTTTGTTCAAATGAAATTATTTACATGGCATGTACAGGTGCCTGTGTCAGTGTGCAGTGACAGCTGTCCCCCAGGCACCCGTGTAGCCAGGAAGAAGGGGGAGCCTGTCTGCTGCTTCGAATGCATCTCCTGTGCTGAGGGAGAGGTCAGCAACACCACAGGTCAGTGAACTGAATATCATCAGTCTTCTCACATCACTGAGGTGGGTGGTTATTCCCACAGTCTGTTGTGTGTTAATGCTTACTTAAGACTTATTAGACTGAATAATTAATGATGCTTTTCTCCCAGGCTCTTTGCAATGTGACTGGTGTCCTCTGGAGTTCTGGTCCAACAGCCATCGGACCGCCTGCGTCCCTCGTCAGCTCGAGTTCCTGTCCTTCAATGACGTGATGGGCGTCACCCTGACCACTGTTGCCGTGTGCGGCGCTGTGGCAACAGTGGCTGTGTTTATGTTCTTTGTGTACCACCGCCACACCCCTCTGGTAAGAGCTTTAATAAAGTGTTGAATGGGATCAAATTGAGAATTCTTATATGGTACCATGTGTGTGTAACCCTTCCAGGTGTGGGCCAACAACTCGGAGCTGAGCTTCCTGCTTCTCCTGTCACTCAAGCTCTGCTTCCTGTGTTCATTGGTGTTCATTGGCCGTCCCTCTGTGTGGGCGTGTCAGATCCGCCAGGCAGCATTTGGGGTCATCTTCGTGCTCTGCCTCTCCTGCCTCCTGGTCAAGACCATCGTTGTTCTGGCTGCGTTCCGCTCAGCCAGGCCCGGTGCTGGGCAGCTGATGAGGTGTTTTGGACCCGTTCAGCAGAGAGGGAGTGTCTTCCTCTTTACCAGTGTTCAGGTGAGGGCTTTAACATTAAAATAACTTCAAAGTCACCCAACTGAATTAATCAGTCATCTATAAGATATTTAAATTGTGTTTGTAATTGTGTTTGTAAACGCAGGTGATCATCTGTGCCGTGTGGCTGTCCCTGAGCTCTCTCCTGCCTTACCGTGACCTAGGCCTCAAGGGGTCAAAGGTCATCCTGGAGTGTGAAGTGGGCTCTGTGGTTGGCTTCTCTCTGGCGCTGGGCTACATTGGCCTGCTGGCCTCCCTCTGTCTCCTCTTAGCCTTCCTGGCCAGGAAACTCCCAGACAACTTCAACGAAACCAAGCTCATCACCTTCAGCATGCTGATCTTCTGTGCTGTGTGGATTTCATTTGTCCCTGCCTACATCAGCTCTCCTGGGAAGTACGCAGACGCTGTAGAGATATTCGCCATCTTAGCTTCCAGCTTTGGGTTACTGCTTTGCATCTTTGCTCCGGAGTGTTACATCATCCTCCTGAGACCAGAGAGAAACACCAAGAAACACATTATGTCCAAATAGGAACCACCAAGAAACACATGATGTCCAATTAGAAACCAGCAAGAAACACATGATGTCCAATTAGAAATCACCAACAAACACATGATGTCCAATTAGAAACCACCAAGAAATACATGATGTCCAATTAGAAACCACCAAGAAACATATGATGTCCAATTTAGAAACCACCAAGAAGTATATGATGTCCAAATATAGTCTTCAATGTGTTTAGTTAATCACACCATCTCACTATTGTTTTGTATGGTAAAACCTTAACAAGGAATTACATGATACATTGTATAATACTTACCAGCAAGTTACATATTTAACAGACAATACCTAAAGTTGATGGACACAAATGAACAGGACTTTTCTACCCTGCTGGGAGTGTATGTTTCTAATGATTCAAAAGTGAGTCAGCAGTGACTCATAGTTGAGTCAAGTGAATCAATAGTTAGTCAACAGTGAATCAACACTTAGTAAGTCTTCCTCTGAATCCCATCATCAATTTAATGACATCCATTTCTCCCCTGAATGTCAGTTCTGAAAACAAATCAGTTCAATTAGATATGGTTAATGAAAAATGTTGTTTTCTCCTTTCACATTTTATGAGGTGTGTAATTCTCTATTCCAATATGACACAGTTTCCTGAAATTTTAATAAAATATATCGCTAAATTTCAACTGTTCAATAAAAACACATTCAAGCAACTCCTTTCAGGTCAAACTGTTTTATTAAATGAAAATGTGCATTAATGAATAATGAATTCATTGGTGAATAAGTGTGGCAGCAGAATCCTTGAGAAGGAACGGGAAAGTTAAGCTGTTCCACACGATGTGATGATTAAATTGAAATTGAAAGCTTTTCGATGCAGAAACCCACACAGACAAATTAAATACATTCAAAGCCTACTTAACAGGCCAAGGAAATAATATTTAGTCACAGAACATCATAATTATAATCAATAAAAGGCACATGCACACATCACTAGAGTGCTAACAAAACAATAAAATCTCTTTGATTTCATTTATTGCCATCAAACTACAAACAGAAGTGGAAACAAAAAGGAGCTACTTCAAACTATTTGAGACCATCAAACTCTGTTACTATACATTTCTCCTTTCCTTTCTTTGCATGACAGAATGTGAAGCAAATCCCTAGCAGGCATAGTACCTCCACCTAGTGTTCATATTTCAGATCAGCACAGAGGACGTGTAGAAGACAAGGAGAGGAATCCAATGTAAACTGCTGTTATGGTATTGAGCCTATGGGAGAATCTCAATTACTTTTCCGTGATTCCTCGTGTCCTCTCTCCTCGGTCTCCTTTTCAAAACTCAATGAATGAGAAGGTTAGATATCCCGCCCCTCCTGACCTTCTAATCTAATTGGTTTTGAGATGAAAGCGAGGAGAGAGGACGTGAGAAAACAAGGAAAGGTAACGAAGATTCTCCCTATGTCTTGGTTGAGGCCCGGCCCATCAGAGCCTTCTTGGTGTTCCTCTCTGGCCTCAGCAGGATGATGTAACACTTTGGGCCGAACAGCGCCACCAGGATGCCAAAGCTGGAAGCTAAGATGGCGAATATCTCCACAGCGTCTGCATACTTCCCAGGAGAGCTGATGTAGGCAGGGACAAAGGAGATCCAAACAGCACAGAAGATCAGCATGCTGAAGGTGATGAACTTGGCCTCATTGAAGTTGTCTGGAAGATTCCTAGCCAGGAAAGCCAAGAGGAAGCTAAGGAATGCCAGGAGGCCGATGTAGCCTAACAACGCTCCGAACCCTGCTACCGACCCCACCACACACTCATATACAATCTTATCATTATGGTAGCGCATGTTTTTGTGTGGAGTTGGAGAGGCTGAAACCAGCCAGGCTGTGCAGATAGCAGCCTGGAATGAGGTGAGAACCAGGACTGTTCCTCTCTGCTGCCCAGCACCAAACCACTTCAGGCTTGCCTTCCCCCCAGGCTTAGAGGTCCTGAACACAGCCAGCACCACCATTGTCTTCACCAGTATACAGGAGACACAGAGAACAAAGCTGATACCAAATGCTGCATGCCTCAGCTGACACGTCCACAGCCGTGGCCGGCCAATGAACAGCAGCGAGCACAGGAAGCAGAGTTTGAGTGACAGAAGAAGCAGGAAGCTGAGCTCAGAGTTGTTGGCCTTGACAACAGGCGTGTTCCGGTAGTGGGTGAAGATTCCGAGGACCACTGCACAGATGAGGGCTCCTAGCAACGAGGCGGCCATCAAGGAGATGCCCAGGGATTCCTGGTAGGAGAGGAACTCAACCCCCTTAGGGATGCAGAGATCACGCTCCGGGCTGGACCAGAAGTCCTCTGGACATTTCAAGCACTCGGCCGAGTCTGACAGAAAGACAGACAAAGAAAATGTGGACAACCTTTTCATCAGTCCAAAACCACACTCAAATACTTTAAATGATATTAATTTCACTGACCTGTGGTGTTGCTGACCTCTCCCTCAGCACAGGAGATGCAGTCGAAGCAGCAGACAGGCTCCCCCTTCTTCCTGGCTACACGGGTGCCTGGGGGACAGCTCTCACTGCATACTGATCGTGGGGGCTATAAGGACGAAGGACGAGGGGTCATTTAACCTTTATTTAACTAGGCAAGTCAGTTAAAGAACAAATTCTTCTTTACAAGTACGTCCTAGGAGGGAGAATGTAAGACTTTTATACGCCCATGTTTATACCCATATTTAATGCTTCTGTGCCCTACATTGGTATAAGTTCACACTGTTTCTGTTGTAGTAGTGAAATATGCTCTGTAGCTATATAACTTTACAAATAACCTTTCTTGACTCAAAGTTCCAGAAAATTCTGTCCTCATCCAGTGTGAGCTCTTGTCCTGCGGGGGCTGATTCGTCAATCACACCCACATTCTCCACCTGAACACTCCCGTCCTGGAGCCACGCCCAGTTCAGGATGTCATAGATGGCCAGGGCGTCCCCGTTGTCATCGAAAGAAACGCGATCACCAAACCCTGTGGTGAAGTTAACCCTCTCCAGGTAATGGACCAGCTGGACAGAGGAGGGGGATGGAGGGATGGAGGGAACAGAGGGAAGAGAGGAAAGAGGAGGAGATTATGTAGACAAAAGACAGTATGAAGTCAGGGGGCTTGACTTAGAAAACAGTGTTTGTGTGCTTGAGTAGGAATATATCCCACCTGCCAGTGCTCCAGTCTCTGTAGGCTGGCACAGCGGTTCCCACTGAAAGGTCCTGTCCCTGGCACACACTGCATTAGGTCATGCAGGGCATGGGCCAGGGCGTACACTGCCTTATACACGTTATACTCCGGCCTGAGCTCAGACACGTCCCCACAGTTGGTCTCCACATCCCTCAGGTCCTCCTGACCTGTACATACATCACCCCCAGCCTCCACCCAACCTGCTGGGGGCTCCAACCTGCACCCAAACACAGCCTCCCAGAACTGTCTCACCTTAGCAGAACAGAGAAAGGAAATGTTTTAGAGGAACACTAGTTTTTTTCTTCTGTATTGTAGAATTTACAGGCAAAGTAGCCCTTTAAATGTTTTAAACATAATGTATAAAGTAATTAAATAAATTGTTGGAGTTAAAAGACAACAAATTACTTCACCATGTTGTTTCCATGGTTATTGTCAGGTTGGTCGTCGGGGCGGATGCTAAGCAGGAAGTCCCTGAGGCCGGGTATCTCTCCACGACGGATGGCGATACCCAGGGTACCCCCCAGGTAGGGCATGAGACGGGGGGTGTGAAACACAGAGGAGGTGGTCCAGGCTTCACTGGCAATCCACTGGAGACCCTTCACATTCTGCACCACCACCTTGTAAAACAGGTTTAATAATTTATAATCAGAACCACCCCAATGGTAATACGCTGTAACACTTTTATACACTGTTGTCTGTGAGAGTAACATCCTACAGCTGTTATGGCTGTTAGGGCTGTAGAATGCATTTGATGATAAAACATACTTACTATGACTGTGATATGTGGGTGTCCCCCCCAAGATATCTTAGGATGGGTGCACTAACTGTCCAGGGACACCGATATGTAAAATATATGCACACGTCACTGACTGTAAGTGTCTTTGGATAAAAGCATCTGCTAAATGGTATTACTAATATTATTATGAAGTGTAAATTTCTCTGCATTAGAGCCTCTGATACTAAAATGTGAATGTATTGTAAGAGTTATTTTAGATCAACTGTCAAGATAAAATCTTCTCTGAACCTCATCCACCAGAGGGAGCAGGTAGGCCTCGTTGGAGAACACCACCACCACACGAGCAGAGGAGCTCTTGATCTCTCCCACGATCCTCTGCAGCTCAGTGGGGCGGTTGTCTTTGGGCAGGACCTGGGAATAGGCCACACAGCCCCCTGACTCGGCCAGGCTTGATTGGAAGGACCGGGCAGCATGAACTCCGTAGTCATCATCACTGAACAGCAGTCCCACCCAGGTCCAACCCAACCGACGTAGTATCTGGATCATGGCTCGCACCTGAGATCACATCAACAGAGATTAGACATTACTGGTGTTATTACAGAGACTGGAGAGTATAGAGAGATCAACATAAACTACATACATTATTTTTGTCACCTTTTATTTAGCCTAATCTAATCTTTAAAAAGAAAATGATTGAACGTTTTTTTAATTGTAATTGTAATGCCAGGCTTTTTTTAATTTACCCTTATATTTAACAGTAAATGCAATAACACAGTATGAAGTGTATAGTGGGTATATATGGGAGCTGACGGTTCACTGTGTAATCATGTCATTGTAGCCTTCTAGAGACAGACCTGAAAGGAATCACTGGGGATGGTTCTGAAGAAGGATGGGTATTTTCCCCGGTCGCTCAGACAGGAACACGTGGCGTAATGACTCACCTGAGGGAGAGAAATATACAATTATTAATTTGTTATTCTTCAATGAATTAATATAATAGAAATGTTTCATACCTAGACACATTTAAGACCTAAACATGCTGTTTCTCACTCAAAGTGTGCTTTTGGAATACAAGAAGGACATTTCCAATAATGATGTCATCTTTCTATTCTTTCTGATTTACCATGGGAACCCGGAACAGCCCTAGGACACTGGAGATGGCGATGGAGTTTGTGGACCCTGGGTCTCCCACAATCCCTAGCACCGGGGGTGACCCAGAACAATTATCATCCAATAAGAACTCTTTCTCTGTCCCACTGGCCAATGACAGGGCAGCACGGAGCGATACTCCCAACTTCTGGCAGTCGTCATAGAGCTGGTATCCGAGCTTGATGTTTGGCAGAAGGTCAGGGTCTCTGTTGATCTCATCTACAGCAAACGCCATAGTCTGGGCCTGCTGGAAACCACAACTGGTAAAACTGAAAAGGAACATTCAATCAATTTGTAAATGTTTTAAATCGCTCTAGAGGTGTTGAACCCTGTGCACCTCTTAAGTGGTTTTTGAGAGAGTGTTGTCATAAGGGGTTGAGAGGAGAAAACAAGTTACCTTTGTCAAGGATAGATAATAAAATAGCTTTATCTTAAAGGTAAATTTGCTTAGAAAACAGAAATAATGATAGAAAACAATGGAATACACACAATTTATTCACATGTATTTTGAAACCGCAATGTACTATTCACCAATGTAACAAGAACCCAGTAGGTCTCCGGCACCAGGGTTGGTTAACACTGATCATAGTGAGGCTTCTTATAGTAGGGATGTCTATCTGTCCTTTTTAGGAGAGGTGCAGACACACATCCAGTCCAGTCCAGTCCAGTAGATGAATACTCACCCCTCACAGTAGAGCTGCTGGGGTTCTGATGTGAAAGACAGCTCAGGGAACACAGTGAAGTAGTGGACCTCAAACAGACCTCCCAGAATCACATCACCCTTCTGGTACATTCCATTCAGACTGAAATGCTCCCGCAGACGACAGGATGAGGAAGTGGACGAGGCAGAGGAGTAGTTCAATAGAAGGCTCAGAGATGAGGAGTTCAGTATCATTACTATAGATAGGTAAAGGTTAATATATTGCCTGACCCTCATAGCTGTACTCTGTCTCTCCCCCTCTCTCTCTTTCTTACTCTCTTTACCTCTCTTTTATAGTGTCATTGGAGGTTGACACTATATGGCAGGGAGAGGAGTGGCAGGGGGTTGCAGGGGGAGGGAGTTGGGGTGAGGTGGCGGGGGAATGCGGGGTGGAGGGATTGCAGGGGTAGGGGAGGCAGGGGGAGGGTTGTTGGGGGGGTCAGAGTTGCAGGTAGGAGATGAGATGTGGGAGTGTCAGAGAAAGACAATATATGAACTGTTGCCACGCAAAAAGGGAAACCAGTGAAGAACAAATACAATTCTAAAAAACATTCATATTTATTTATTTTCCCTTTTGTACTTAGCACATTGTTACAACACCGTATATAGACATAATATGACGTATGAAATGTCTCTGTTCCTTTGAAAATTCACTCACTTTTGTTTATAATCAATTTAATTTGCTTTGGCAGTGTGACCATATGATTCCCATGCCAATAAAACCCTTTGAATTTAATTGAAAGATTTATTACACACCAAGTTCCACCATGAGTCCTGTAGGGGAGCTGTTTTTCTCCCTCTTTCCGTACCTCTTCCTCTCCCTCTCTTCCTCTCCCTCTCTCCATCTTTCTCTCTCTCTAACTCCCTTTCTTTCCCTCCCTCTCCCTCTCCCTCTCTCTCCCTCTCTCCCCCTCTTTCCGTCCTTCACAGATGTACCAGTTTATTTCTTGGTGTCTGTTAAGGGTTCTCTAGCTCCAGGCTAATAATGAGGCTGGGATGAATCGAGAGACACACACACACAAATCAAAATAAAATCTAATTTGATTGGTTGTGTACACATATTTTGCTAAATGTTATTGTGGGTGTAATGAAATGCTTATGTTCCAACAGTGCAGTAATAGATAACAATACAAAACAATTCATGCAACAACAACAACAAGGAATTAAGAAATATACAAATATTAGATCAAGCAATGTCAAAAATAGTGTGAATGAAATGTGTGTTTGAATATTATGGACAATATATTAATAAAAAAAGTTGTGTACAGGCCTCCTGAGTGGTCTGAGGTGCTGCATTTCAGTGCTTGTGGCGTCACTACAGATCCGGGTTCGATCCTAGGCTGTGTCACAACGGGCTGTAACTGTGAGTCTCATCGGGCAAGGCACAATTGGCCCTGCGTCTACCGTGGTACGGGACTTTTTGGCCTAGGGGGGGTCTTCACTTGGCTCATTGATTGTAGGCTGACTTAGGACATCAGTTGAATGGTGTTTCATCCCGCACATTGGTGCAGCTGGCTTAAGCGGGCGAGTGAATATGCATATCCTTGCTACAGGCAGTTAGATTTGGGTATGTCCTTTTAGGTGAAAATTGAAAAAAAGAGTATGATTCTTAAGGGTAAGATTCTTACCCTCTACAAGATGGGTGCCCCTAAACCGGGACTGTTGTTGCTAATGTCCGCTAATGTAACTTGAATGACGTTGTATATAACAGCCAACTTTCCGGGACATAGACATGTCTTATATGGGCAGAAAGCTTAAAATCTTGTTAATCTAACTGTAGTGTCCAATTTACAGTAGCTATTACAGTGAGAAAATACCATGCTATTGTTTGAGGAGAGTGCACAACAACAAAACACTTTTATCATAGAAACTGGTTTGATACATTCACCTCTGAAGGTAAATAATGTACTTACATTCAGTAATCTTGCTCTGACTTGTCATCCTGAGGGTCCCAGAGATAAAATGTAGCATAAGTTTGTTTGATAAAAATCTATTTTTATGTTCAAATGTAGGAACTGGGTTCTACAGTTTGACCCCACTTCTGTCTCTGGCTCCACACCCACCCCACCCGGCCATCTAGATGTGTGAAAGTTAGTGTATAAACTAATGATCCATCATGTATGACATTTCTGGGAGTGTGTAAACTAAAAAATATATATTACCATATAATTTTTGTATGTTATCTATAGTTAAGTACTTGAACAAATATCAATTGACCAATTCGGCAGATTTTGGCAAACACCTAGCAGACTTACTACAACATACAGTGCCTTGCGAAAGTATTCGGCCCCCTTGAACTTTGCGACCTTTTGCCACATTTCAGGCTTCAAACATAAAGATATAAAACTGTATTTTTTGTGAAGAATCAACAACAAGTGGGACACAATCATGAAGTGGAACGACATTTATTGGATATTTCAAAATTTTAACAAATCAAAAACTGAAAAATTGGGCGTGCAAAATTATTCAGCCCCCTTAAGTTAATACTTTGTAACCTTAAGTTAATACTTTGTAACCCATCAATTTTAACCATCTTCCCTGTCCCTGCTGAAGAAAAGCAGGCCCAAACCATGATGCTGCCACCACCATGTTTGACAGTGGGGATGGTGTGTTCAGGGTGATGAGCTGTGTTGCTTTTACGCCAAACATAACGTTTTGCATTGTTGTCAAAAAGTTACATTTTGGTTTCATCTGACCAGAGCACCTTCTTCCACATGTTTGGTGTGTCTCCCAGGTGGCTTGTGGCAAACTTTAAACAACACTTTTTATGGATATCTTTAAGAAATGGCTTTCTTCTTGCCACTCTTCCATAAAGGCCAGATTTGTGCAATATACGACTGATTGTTGTCCTATGGACAGAGTCTCCCACCTCAGCTGTAGATCTCTGCAGTTCATCCAGAGTGATCATGGGCCTCTTGGCTGCATCTCTGATCAGTCTTCTTCTTGTATGAGCTGAAAGTTTAGAGGGGCGGCCAGGTCTTGGTAGATTTGCAGTGGTCTCATACTCCTTCCTTATCAATATTATCGCTTGCACAGTGCTCCTTGGGATGTTTAAAGCTTGGGAAATATTTTTGTATCCAAATCCGGCTTTAAACTTCTTCACAACAGTATCTCGGACATGCCTGGTGTGTTCCTTGTTCTTCATGATGCTCTCTGCGCTTTTAACGGACCTCTGAGACTATCACAGTGCAGGTGCATTTATACGGAGACTTGATTACACACAGGTGGATTGTATTTATCATCATTAGTCATTTAGGTCAACATTGGATCATTCAGAGATCCTCACTGAACTTCTGGAGAGAGTTTGCTGCACTGAAAGTAAAGGGGCTGAATAATTTTGCACGCCCAATTTTTCAGTTTTTGATTTGTTAAAAAAGTTTGAAATATCCAATAAATGTTGTTCCACTTCATGATTGTGTCCCACTTGTTGTTGATTCTTCACAAAAAAATACAGTTTTATATCTTTATGTTTGAAGCCTGAAATGTGGCAAAAGGTCGCAAAGTTCAAGGGGGCCGAATACTTTCGCAAGGCACTGTATTGTGCAGTAATGTAATTCTTCACTGGATTCGTCTGAAACGTTGTACACACACTGGTGCCATCTGGTGGCCAACATCTAAATGACACCTAGACTCCTATCTGAAAGTATGGCCTTTCCCTTGCATTTCAAAATGCATGTTTTTCATTGTATTCTCTTTTACCAGATCTAATGTGTTATATTCTCATACATTAATTTCATATTTCCACAAACTTCAAAGTGTTTCCTTACAAATAGTAACAAGAATATTAATATGCATATTTAAGAAGTGTCATTGGCATGTCATTTTTTGGAGGTGTGTTTGTGTGTGTGTGTGTGTGTGAGTGTGTGTGTTTGTGTAAGTGTGTGTGTGTGTGTGTGTGTGTGTGTGTGCGTGTGTGCGTGTGTGTGTGTGTGTGTGTGTGTTGTTGGCCTGCCTCCATATCCCTTTAGTGTGTCAATGTGGGGTGCAAATTGTGTTGCCATTTTCTGTGGGTTGTTAAAACGTGTTAAGCCTATGGGTTCCCCTACGGGAACTACATCTCCCCCGTTCAGCTGAAACGGTGGCGCAGGGAATGCAAAAATATTAGTAAAAATATTTAACCTCCACACATTAACAAGTCCAATACCTCAAATGAAAGATAAACACCTTGTTCATCTACCCAGCGTGTCAGATTTTAAAAATGACAAAAGCAGGATTTAAATTTTAAAAATTCACTAACCTCTTGAAAATCTTCATCAGATGACAGTCATATGACATGTTACACAGTACATTTATGTTTTGTTCGATAATATGCATTTTATATCCATAAATCTCGGTTTACATTGAGGCCATGTTCAGAAAATTCTCAAAAATGTCCGGAGGAATTATAGAAAGGTACGCCAGATAACAGAAATACTCATCATAAACTTTGACTAAAGATACATGTTCTACATATAATTAAAAAGATACACTGGTGCTTAATGCAACCGCTGTGTCACATTTTTTTTTACGTTACGGAAAAAGCCTACCATGCAATAATCTGAGACGGCGCTCAGACGTAACAATAATTCTCCGCCATGTTGGAGTCAACAGAAATACAAAATTACAACATAAATATTCCCTTACCTTTGATGGTCTTTGATCAGAATGTAGTGGAAGGAGTCCTACTTCAACAATAAATCGTTTTGTTTCATATTGTTCAATTCTAGTGTCCATGTAGCAGCATCTGCTACCACTTTCAGCTCAAATGCCCAAAAAATGACTTCTGGTCCAGGATAATTTGGCATCAAAACTTCCACGAAACTGGTCAAACTAAGTGCAGAATCAATCTTCAGGATGTTATAATCATACAGATCGAATATCATTCCAACCGGGACATCCATGTTCATCTGAGGCTGATTGGAACAAAGGAAGCACTCGTAACTCATATGCGCCTTCAAGCACATGACAATCTTTGCGACACTTACTACTTTTCTTCCCATTAGGTCAAAGTTCACAGCAAATGCTCCATTCCACTTTCTACTGAAAGAAGACATCTAGTGGAAGACATAGGAAGTGTTTCCAGATCCATAACTTGTTGGGAAGGGAGGCGTCAAAGTTGAAAGTTGCCCCAACTTTCAGGATTCCAAAACTAGTTTTGAAGATTGCCTGCCCTGTGAGTTCTGTTATACTCACAGACATAATTCAAACGCTTTTAGAAGCTTCAGAGTGTTTTCTATCCAATAATAATAATACTATGCATATATTAGCAATTTAGGACAGATTTTTGATGCAGTTCACTATGGGCACGCAATTCATCCAAAGGGGAAATACTGCCCCCTATCCTGAACAGGTTTCAACTGTGATACTGTGGGGTGTAAGCTGTGATGCCCTTCCCTGTGGGTTGTAATCTGTGATGCTGTGGGGTGTACCTGTGATGCTGTGGGATGTAAACGGTGATGCTGTGGGGTGTAAACTGTGATGCTGTGGGGTGTAAACTGTGATTCTGTGGGGTGTAAACGGTGACACTGTGGAGTGTAAACTGTCACTTTGATGGACACTCCCATTTACTTCCCATGCTGTTGTCACTGTGCGTTTGTTTCTGTGCATGTGTTTCCATCCTCTTTCTCCATTCTACCCTATGCCTCTTCCCCCATTCCTCCCCCTGCATCTTTCCCCATTCTACCCTATGCCTCTTCCCCCATTCTACTCTCTGCATCTTTCCCCATTCTACTCTATGCCTCTTTCCCATTCTACTCTCTGCATCTTTCCCCATTCTACTCTATGCCTCTTTCCCCATTCTACTCTCTGCATCTTTTCCCATTCTACTCTATGCATCTTTCCCCATTCTACTCTATGCCTCTTTCCCCATTCTACTCTAAGCCTCTTTCTCCATTCTAACCTTTGCCTCTTCCCCCATTCTACTCTAAGCCTCTTCCCCCATTCTACTCTATGCCTCTTTCCCCATTCAACTCTATGCCTCTTTCCCCATTCTACTCTAAGCATATTTCCCCATTCTACTCTCTGCATCTTTCCCCATTTTACTCTCTGCATCTTTCCCCATTCTACCCTATGAATTGTTCTGCATTCTACTCTACCCCTCTTTCCCCATTCTACTTCTCCTTCCTCCTTCATACTCTTTCAGTGGTTTCATCTTGCTATAGGGGAGGGAGGAAGAGGAAGACAATGAAGCTGAGTAGAGATCTGTCAGACCTGGTTGTTTTCACTAACTCTGTGGCCTCGCAGCAGGGACTGGACGACAGTAAGAAAACACACACTCTTAAAGATGTCTTACAATGTGCATTGAAAATAAAAGAGAGCTGCACACTCTAGGAGCTCAGATGCAAAAATGTAATACCAACGTTTCGACAGCCAAGCTGTCTTCATCAGGGTTTAATCACAAACACTGCGGGATGACTCGTTGATATAGTGTCAAAAGACACAGGTGTCTGTAATCATGGCCAAGAGTGGCCTAATACCATTGGTTAATAATCAAATATTAAAATGTCAAACAAAGAACAGCATACAAACAAATGGATAGCATACGATCATAGATGTGCATTACAATGTGCATTGACCATCAAGAATTTGACATGTTCTAATTTATTGCTGGAAATGCCCAATTGACTGGCCCGTTGAACTCGGGATGGCCGGGCAGTGATAATGGTTCCACTCCATCGCTCGTTGGTGCAATGAGAGAGAAGTGGGACTTTG
Organism: Oncorhynchus mykiss; assembly: GCF_057628025.1. Lineage (NCBI taxonomy): Eukaryota > Metazoa > Chordata > Actinopteri > Salmoniformes > Salmonidae > Oncorhynchus > Oncorhynchus mykiss. Next base: position 42,050,028 of record NC_143048.1, read on the forward strand.
TCATTTTTTAAAGATTTTGTGAAAAACGTCCAACATGATCAGGTGCTATTGGGGGGTGCTCCCTACCCAGCCATGGACACCTTGCACCCCACCAAAGGCATTAAAAAACAGTTAAAACATTTGCTCCTAGTAACCTGTTCACAGTACCAGGTGCACTGCTGTCCATTTGCAATGTCTTACAATGGGCATTTACCATCACGGATTTGACATGCTCTAATATACTGCAGAAATGCCCAATTGACTGGCCCGTTGAACTCGGGATGGCCGGGCAGTGATAGTGGTTCCTCTCCATCGCTCGTTGCTGTTGATTTCAACCTGTCAATTTTGATGATGGTTCCTCACAGTTTAAACTCATTGAAAACGGACAAAAGTCAGCGTCCATCAGTTAAGAAGATATCTCTCTGACACCAAACTGATACAAACTGACACCAAACCCATTTTTTCCAACTTGTTTAGAAACCAACAATCACGTTTCAGAGCCGGACCAAAATTCACAGAGCCTTCAATTTAAACCATAATAAAAAATTAAAACATGCAGTTAGTTACCTTCTATCTGCGGGTCCAGTTCTGACATTGTGTGTAGGCCTGGCTGAGGCAAGTTTTAGCTCGATAGGTCATTCGGAGCCCGAGCAGCGACCTTAATTAGTGCTGAAAATCTACTTTTTCTGGGCGTTGCTACGGGGTCCCTGAATGAGCTATTGTACAGAAACGTTAGGTTCTGTCTCCATGGGCCGAGGAGGTTTCAATGCACCTAGTCCTGTGATTCTGGGACTTTTCTAAATGTCATTTTCACGACATTCATAATTAATTGACGTCATTGCAAATGGACGAGGCTGTTGCTGGTTCTTTTTTTCCTTACACCATAGGTTCATGTACTTTGATGTTAAGCAGTGAAATTAGCGCTCTCTTACTGTTTTTGACCTTTAATCCCAGAAAATGGGCCTTAACTTTTTATGGCTGCAGGGGCAGTATTGAGTAGCTTGGATGAAAAGGTGCCCATATCAAACGGCCTGCTCCTCAGTCATAGTTGCTAATATTTGCATATTATTATTAGCATTGGATAAAAAACACTCTGAAGTTTCTAAAACTGTTTGAATTATGTCTGTGAGTATAACAGAACTCAAATTGCAGGCAAAAACCTGAGAAATTCCACTTCCTGTTTGTATTTTTCTGGGGTGGCAGATTTTCAACCAAGCTCTCATTGAAATTACAGCAAGTTATGGATGAGTTTTCACTTCCTACCCCTTCCACTAGATGTCAACAGTCAATAGAACTTTGTCTGATGACTCTAATGTGAAGGGGGGTCGAATGAGACAGGAAATAATCACCACTGCCACGAGTTGACCATGCTTTCACCATGCACGTTCACAGGTGAAGGACCTGCGTTCCGTTCGTCATTCTAATTCTCCGGTTGGAATGCTGTTCAAGATGTATGTAAACAACATTCTAAAGACTGATTCAGTACATCGTTTGACATGTTTCTACTGACTGTTACGGAACTTTTTGACATTTCGTCACGTCATAGTGGATGCGCTTTGTGACTTTGGAATTGTTTACCAAATGCGCTAACCAAAGTAGCTAATTGGACATAAATAATGGACATTTTCGAACAAATCAAGCATTTATTGTGGACCTGGGATTGCTAGGACTGCATTCTGATGAAGTTCACCAAAGGTAAGCAAACATTTATCATGTATTTTCTGGTTTCTGTTGACTCCAACATGGAGGCTAATTTGGCTAATGTTCTGAGCTCCGTCTCAGATTATTGCATGGGTTGCTTTTTCCGTAAACTTTTTTTGAAATCTGACACAGCGGTTGCATTAAGGAGAGGTATATCTATAATTCCATGTGTATAACTTGTATTATCATCTACATTTATGATGAGTATTTCTGTTGAAACGATGTGGCTATAAAAAAATCACTTGATGTTTTTGGAACTAGTGAATCTAATACGATTTTTTTGATATAAATATGAACTTTATCAAACAAAACATGCATGTATTGTGTAACATGAAGTCCTATGAGTGTCATCTGATGAAGATAATTCAATGTTAGTGATTCATTTGATCTTTATTTATGCTTTTTGTGAATGCTATATTTCGCTGGAAAATGGCTGTGCTTATTAAGGTTTGGTGGAGACCTAACATAATCGTTTGTAATGCTTTTGCTGAAAAGCATATTTGAAATCGGACACTTTGGTGGGATTAACAACAAGATAAATTTTTAAATGATATAAAACACATGTATGATTTAGGAATTGTAAGTATGAGATTTCTGTGGTTTGAATTTGGCGGCCTCTATTTTCACTGGTAGTTGTCATATCGATCCCGTTAGTGGGATTGGAGCCATAACAAGTTAACTCAAAAAGCGTTGAGGCCTTGATGCCATCTTGTTTCTGGGATAAAAGCCCATTTGGCCAAACCTGTGCTCACCGAGTTTCGTCTATTAACTCAAACTTAAACTAAAACTAAATGTCCGAGAGACTTTATTGGATGACTCCCAGAAGATCCGGCACTGGGGCACAACCTGAGTCCATCGGCCTAATTTAATAACACTCGCGGACGTCTAGTAATGGACCTTAGATTTTCAAAATGGAGATCCTCATCAACCATACGGGTAATGCTATCGGTGTCCCTTATGTAGGACATGTACGAGTCTGCTGTTTATGCTAATGCACAGGATTGACCCAACGTTGCTGTTGACGCATATCCCAAGGTCGTTATCCTCTCTGGGGTAGGGGGCAGTATTTTGACATCCGGATGAAAAGCGTGCCAAAAGTAAACTGCCTGTTACTCAGGCCCAGAAGCAAGGATATGCATTTAATGGGTCGATCTTGATAGAAAAAACTCAAAAGTTTCCAAAAATGTTAAAATAATGTCTGTGAGTATAACAAACCGATTTGGCAGGCGAAGACCTGACAAAAACCCATCCAGGAAGTGGGATTTTTTGTGTCTGTAGTTTTCCATTGACTCCCTATTACCGTCTCCAATGACAGGACTCAGTTTGCACTTCCTATGGCTTCCACTAGATGTCAACAGTCTTCAGAAATTGTTTCAGGCTTGTATTCTGAAAAAGAAGGGAGTAAGACCACTCTGAGTAAGTGGACCCTGGGAAGTCACAAAGCTGTTTGCTGCGCACTACCGAGAGCACTCCATTCTTGTTTTTCTTTTATATTGACGAAGCTATTGTCCGGTTGCAATATTATCGGTTATTGTGACTAAAAAAACCTGAGGATTGATTATAAACTTCGTTTGACATGTTTCTACAAAGTTTACTGATACTTTTTGGATTTTTCGTCTGACTGTTTTGACTGCCTTCGCGCAAATGGATTACTGGATATAAAGAATGACTTTATCGAACAAAACAAACATTTATTGTGTAACTGGGAGTCTTGTGAGTGCAACCATATGAAGATCATCAAAGGTAAGTTATTAATTTTATCGCTATTTCTGACTTTTGTTACTCCTCTACTTGGCTGGTAACTGTTTGTAATGTTTTGTGCGCTGAGCGCTGTCCTCAGATAATAACATGGTATGCTTTCGCCGTAAAGCCTTTTTGAAATCTGACATAACGGTTGGATTAACAAGAAGTTTATCTTTATGCCGATGCACAACACTTGTATGTTTTATGAATTTTTATTATGAGTATTTCTGTTTTTGAATTTGGCGCTCTGCAGTTTCACCGGATGTTGGCCAGGTGGGATGGTAGCATCCCACATACCCTAGAGAGGTTATTGGAGTCAAATTGGTCTCCACTTTTCTGGATTGGGGTGATCAGTCCTTGGTTCCAAATATTGGGGAATTTTCCCGAGCAAAGGATGAGGTTAAAGAGTTTAAATATAGCCAATTAGAATTTGTGGTTTGTATATTTTATCATTTCATTTAGTATACCATTAACCCCGCAGGCCTTTTTGGGTTGTTATTGATTGTATTTTGTCCTGTAGTTCATTTAATGTAATTGGAGAATCCAGTTGGTTCTGGTAGTCTTTAATAGCTGAATCTAAGATTTGTATTTGAGTCAAAAGTTTGGACACACCTACTCATTCAAGGGTTTTTGTTTCTTTTTGCTATTTTTCTATATTGTGGAATAATAGTGAAGACATCAAAACTACATTATTATTTAACTAGGCAAGTCAGATAAGAACAAATTCTTATTTTCAATGACGGCCTAGGAACAGTGGGTTAACTGCCTGTTCAGGGGCAGAACGACAGATTTGTATCTTGTCAGCTTGGCAACCTTCCGGTTACTAGTCAAACGCTCTAGCCACTAGGCTACCCTGCTGCCCAAAATATATTTTATATTTGAGATTCTTCAAAGTAGCCACTCTTTGCATTTATGACAGCTTTGCACACTCCCCCAAATTAGCATACCCCCTTAGTCTCTTCCACGTTTCACACTTGGTAGTTTGGTGGATGGGACTACCAGCTCTCTGTAACCTAGAGGGCAACCAGTGGTTCGGGTCTCCTTTAAACCATGTTTCTTGTAGGATGACAATGTCTGGTTCCTTCTCTTTGACCTGACCTTGTATATTCCAGGATGAGACAGTATAAGCTTTGTGTTCCATAGTGTCTAGTGCTGTTTTTGTGGTTAAGGTCCGAACCATCACAGTAGGTGTGAGCAAAGAATGTTGAGCATCGGATACATACTTCTTAGGTTGCAGGATGGGGCTTGGACTGGTGTAATAGTGGGGGTTGGGTCTGTCTGGGCATATGTCTGCTGTCATGTTGAGATCCTTGCCTCAGGGGCAGGGGGCATGGGGTGGGTAGAAGGGGCATAGGTATGATATAGGGGGTCATATATAGGGTGAGGCCAGGGTTTGCTTGGGGTGGTCTTAGCTGGTTGGGGTGTGGCTGGTGATGCTGTGGTCTGGGTGTAGGTCCTCTTGGTGTGGGTTCTGTCGCTGCAGGTCCTTCGGGAGGGGGTCTTGCAGCTCTGGGAGGGTGTCTCGCTGGTCTGGGCGGGGTGTCCGTTTCTCTGTTGCTCCTGTATGAGGTGCAGGGACTACGGTTTAGGGTTATGTCCTTCAGGGTTCTGACAAAAGTTGGGATTGCTGCCTTGTAGAGATGTACCTGGTCGTAAAGGCTGTTCAAGTCCATGGTGGAGTGGTGGGCAATTAGTCATAGATGTAACCCCTTCCATACCTTAAGGGAACATTTTGACATTTCCTGTATGGTTAGTGAGAAAGTCCATATTGCAAATGTACGGTCCCTTACTAGACGTCCGAAAACGTTTGTAAAATTCGCGGTCGGCGTCGGGACGTGCGGTAGGGCCGGACCTACCGGGAAGTCATCAAATGAATTTTGTCGGACATTCGGTTTCCGTTTTATAAAATAAACAAGTTTTGGACCATTTTTCCGCTATCCCGGAAATTCCCACAAGAGGGCATAAGGAATCATATGGCAATTGGACTAAACATCACGAATCACGACGGGGCCTTATCTCGAAAACGGAAAATATTTCGAAGCTGAAACTTGGTGAGCGTAGGTTTGGCATAATGAGCAGTTGGCCCCGAACAAGATGGCGTCTAGGTCTCAACGGTTTTTGAGTTATGGCCATTTTTCTGGGATTAAAGGTCCAAAATGGAAATAGAGAAATTATTTTTCCACTTCAGGTCAAAGTCAAGGAGCCTCCGGTGTCAATAAAAAAAGAACCAGCCATTTATCTATCGTCATTTAAGAGAAATGGTACAATGACAAATTGGTGATGTTCACAAATAGGCATTTTTTTTCAACAGTTACAGATCCAGTTGCAGGGTGTTCATACAAATCTTTTTAAAGTGTGCTGCGGAGCTCTGCGAGATTTCTGTGATTTTCTATGATTTTCTGAAATAACACACACATACTAAACCCTCCGTAAATAACTCAGTTCTTAACGTAAAGACTTAAAACTCAGGATTATGTAAAGGCATACCCCAATCAGGATATGAGTTTATTTATAGCTTCCTGTGCCAACCAGAAGTGCCTTAAATGGTGTCATAGTGGCTGTTTCCAAGGGTTAAAAAGGTCAGATCTTTTCAAAACTTCATGTGTGATTAGGCAACCCCCATAAACTGTAAGTCAGTCATTTCTCCCAGCAGATGTCAAAGAAAAGCTCTCTCACACACACACACAGCAAGGATGGAGTGAAAAAGTGCGGTGCTTAAAGACACAGAGAGCAGGCAATGGCATTACCATAATCCCTAGGCCGTGCCGAGTTCAACGAGATATCCCGCTTGACCGTAGCTTGCTCGGTCTAGGCGCAGCGACCATTAGAATAGTAGGCCCAAAATTAAGCCTGCCCCACAATGTAATTTGCTTTTGGGTGACAGTGAGAGAACCGTTAGGGTGAGAAGAAAAATTCCACCACAGGAATGTTCCTAAGGTCCTCCCGATCTGTGCAAGTCTAACCTTGACCGTGTGGCATTAACGCTTAACAGTAAAACAGGGTTTTTTGATCTCACAGATTACAGTGACATCTCTCCCCATAGGAATACATTGCCTGCACCCCTAAATTCAACCTGAAGCCTATATGGGTTATGAATGCCGTATGAACCTGTCTTCGGTACCAGTCCATCAGGCCACTATGAGGTCTACCTGTGTTGATTCTAAGCTTCCTGGACCAACCGGAAGTGGTTAAAATCACCCTAAAAGTGTATATCCATACCCTGCCTGCAGTTTGACAGACATAGTACATTCAACCCTGTGTAAATCAGTCAATTCTTAACGTAAAGACTTAAAACTCAGGATTCTGTAAAAGCATACCCCAATGAGGATATGTGTTGACTTATAGTTTCCTGTGCCAACCAGAAGTGCCATAATTGGTGTCTCAGGGGCTGTTTCGAAGGGTTAAAAAAGTCAGATCTTTTCAAAACTTCATGTGTGATTAGGCAACCCCCATAAACTGTAAGTCAGTCATTTCTCCCAGCAGATGTCAAAGAAAAGCTCTCTCACACACACACACAGCAAGGATGGAGTGAAAAAGTGCGGTGCTTAAAGACACAGAGAGCAGGCAATGGCATTACCATAATCCATAGGCCGTGCCGAGTTCAACGAGATATCCCGCTTGACCGTAGCTTGCTCGGTCTAGGCGCAGCGACCATTAGAATAGTAGGCCCAAAATTAAGCCTGCCCCACAATGTAATTTGCTTTTGGGTGACAGTGAGAGAACCGTTAGGGTGAGAAGAAAAATTCCACCACAGCAATGTTCCTAAGGTCCTCCCGATCTGTGCAAGTCTAACCTTGACCGTGTGGCATTAACGCTTAACAGTAAAACAGGGTTTTTTGATCTCAGAGATTACAGTGACATCTCTCCCCATAGGAATACATTGCCTGCACCCCTAAATTCAACCTGAAGCCTATATGGGTTATGAATGCCGTATGAACCTGTCTTCGGTACCAGTCCATCAGGCCACTATGAGGTCTACCTGTGTTGATTCTAAGCTTCCTGGACCAACCGGAAGTGGTTAAAATCACCCTAAAAGTGTATATCCATACCCTGCCTGCAGTTTGACAGACATAGTACATTCAACCCTGTGTAAATCAGTCAATTCTTAACATAAAGACTTAAAACTCAGGATTCTGTAAAAGCATACCCCAATGAGGATATGTGTTGACTTATAGTTTCCTGTGCCAACCAGAAGTGCCATAATTGGTGTATCAGGGGCTGTTTCGAAGGGTTAAAAAAGTCAGATCTGTCCAAAACTTCATATATGTGATTAGGCAACCCCCATGAACTGTAAATCAGTCATTTTTCCCCAAAAAATTCAAAGGAAAAATAAATCACACTAAAACACAACTTGGAAGGAGGGACGTCTTGGGGTGCATAGAGACACACAGTGGCTGCAATAGTTAGTTTTGTTCGAGCTAAAAAAGAACCGTCAGACCTAGAGTTCCGAAACTTTAGAAACCTGTTCTAGACCTCCGGTCGATGGTGCGTGGTGAGTTACGTGGCTCTAGAAGGTTCTCGGACCGAGAAACAGCCTCATACATTTGCAATACCTTCAATTCATTTTGACCATTACGAAAATGACGACGTTTAGAAAAGTCTCAGAGACGCAAGGCTAGGTGCATTGAAACCGGCTCGGCCCATAGAGACGGACCCCAACGTTTATGTCCGATAGCTCGTTCAAGGACCCCGTAGCAAGGCATGGAAAAAAGTGGATTTTCAGCACCAATTAGGATTTTACTCGGGCACCGAAGGACCTATCGAGCCGAAACTCGGGGTTCGGGGTCGCCTCACATAGGCCTTCACATAATGTCCGAACTGGACCCGCAGCTAGAACGTAACTATGTGTTTTACCTTTTTATTATGTTTTAAACTGAAGGCGCTGTGAATTATGGGCCTGCTCTGACATATGTGATAGTTGGCTTCTAAATGAGTAGGAAAAAGTGGGTTTGGTGTCAATTGATATCAGTTTGGTGTCATAATGACATCTAATTGACTGATGGACACTGACTTGCTAGTTGACTTTTGTGCATTTGCAATATGTTTAAACGGAGAGGGACCATCACCAAAATGGCATTCTGAAATCAACACAAAAAATTGCATCACCATAGTCTCCAGACTGTGCCGAGTTCAACGAGCTATCCCGCTTGACCGTAGCTCGCTCGGTCTAAGCGCAGCGACCATTAGAAAAGTAGGCCCAAAATGAAGCCTGCCCCACAACGTCATTTGATTTTGGGTGACAGTGAGAGGACCGTTAGGGTGAGAAGAAAAATTTCACCACAGGAATGTTCCTAAGGTCCTCCCGATCTGTGCAAGCCTAACCTTGACCGTGTGGCATTAACCCTTAACAGTAAAACAGGGTTTTTTGATCTCACAGATTACAGTGACATCTCTCCCCATAGGAATACATTGCCTGCACCCCTAAATTCAACCTGAAGCCTATATGGGTTATGAATGCCGTATGAACCTGTCTTCGGTACCAGTCCATCAGGCCACTATGAGGTCTACCTGTGTTGATTCTAAGCTTCCTGGACCAACCGGAAGTGGTTAAAATCACCCTAAAAGTGTTTACCCATACCCTGCCTGCAGTTTGATAGACATAGTGCATTCAACCCTGTGTAAATCAGTCAGTTCTTAACGTAAGGACTTAAAACTCAGGATTCTGTAAAAGCATACCCCAATGAGGATATGTGTTGATTTATAGCTTCCTGTGCCAACCGGAAGTGCCATAATTGGTGTCTCAGGGGCTGTTTCGAGGGGTTAAAAAAGTCTGATCTTTCCAAAACTTCATATGTGTGATTAGGCAACCCCCATCAACTGTAAATCAGTCATTTTCCCCCCAAAAATTCAAAGGAAAAATAAATCACACTAAAACACAACTTGGAAGGAGGGACGTATTGGGGTGCGTATAGACAGACAGTGGCTGCAATAGTTAGCTTTGTTCGAGCTAAAAAAGAACCGTCAGAACTAGAGTTCCGAAACTTTAGAATCCTGTTCTAGACCTCATGTCGATAGTGTGTGGTGAGTTAGGTGGTTCTAGAAGGTTCTCGGACCGAGAAACAGCCTCGTACATTTGAAATACCTTCTATTCATTTTTGCATCACGAAAATGACGACATTTAGAAATGTCCCAGAGTCGCAAGACTAGGTGCATTGCGAACGTCTCGGCCCATATAGACAGATCCCAACGTTTCTGTCCGATAGCTCATTCAAGGACCCCGTAGTAAGTCATGGAAAATAGTGGATTTTCAGCACCAATTAGGGGTTTTCTTGGACACCAAATGACCTATCGAGCCAAAACTTGGTATTCGGGGTCGCCTCAGCTAGGCCAACACATAACATAAGAAATGGACCCGCAGCTAGAACGTAACTACGTGTTTTATGTTTTTTTAATGGTTTGAACCGAAGGCGTTGTAAATTTTGGGCCTGCTCTGAAGTATGTAATAGTTGGCTACTAAACGAGTTGGAAAAAGTGGGTTTGGTGTCAGTTTGTATCAGTTTGGTGTCAGAATGATATCTAATTGACTGATGGACTCTTGTCCACTTGACTCTTGTCCATTTGCAATATGTTTAAACAGTGAGGTACCATCACCAAAGTGACATTCTGAAATCAACCCTAACGAGCGATTGAGATAAACCAGAATCACTGCCCAGCCATCCCGAGTCCATCGGGCCAGTCAATTTCACATTCCTGCAGGATTTTTATAGCATGACAAATTCGTGATGGTACCTGCCCATTGAAACATATTGCAAATGCACAGTGACTTTGAAAAAGTAAGAAAACATAAACAAATGGACATAATGAAATCATGAAAACAATGCGTATCCATCGTCATATTTTAAACAGTCCATAAAGCACCCAGGACGGCCCCCATGGATAGAGGGCCGTAGTAGGGTACTCCCATAGCGGGCATGGACACTAGGAGTCCCGGTAAATGTATTTAAAACAGTATTTTAATTTTCGGGTTACCAGATGCACATTTCAGATCACCAGTTGCACGGAGGAAAATCACAATCTGCATCCATCGTCATATTTTAAACTGTCCATAAAGCACTCAGGACGGCCCCCATGGATAGAGGGACGTAGTAGGGTACTCCCATAGCGGGCATGGACAATAGGAGTCCCGGTAAATGCATTTACAACCAGATTTTTTATTTTTGGGTTACCAGTTGCACAACAATGCACGTGCATTTGCAATATGATTCTATAGTGAAAAAACATCACCAAAGTGACATTCTGAAATCAACCCTAACGAGCGATTGAGATGAACCAGAATCACTGCAAAGCCATCCCGAGTTCATCGGCCAGTCAATTTCACATTCCTGCAGGATTTTTATAGCATGACAAATTCGTGATGGTACCTGCCCATTGAACCATATTGCAAATGCACAGTGACTTTGAAAAAGTAAGAAAACATAAACAAATGGACATAATGAAATCACAATTTTTTTATTTTTGGGTTACCAGTTGCACAACAATGCACGTGCATTTGCAATATGATTCTATAGTGAAAAAACATCACCAAAGTGACACTCTGAAATCAACCCTAACGAGCGATTGAGATGAACCAGAATCACTGCAAAGCCATCCCGAGTTCATCGGGCCAGTCAATTTCACATTCCTGCAGGATTTTTATATCATGACAAATTCGTGAAGGTAAATGCCCATTGAAACATATTGCAAATGCACGTGCATTTGCAATATGATTCTATAGTGAAAAAAACATCACCAAATGGACATGATGAAATCAACACAACGAGTGATGGAAATGAACAACTATCACTGCCCGACCATCCCGAGATCATCAGTTCAGTCAATTTTGGCCCCCCAAAAAATTGACTTTTGAGTTTGACTTGTGACTTCCTATGAATTCATATTGCAAATGGACAAAACATGTGCCTTATGCACAAGTAAAAAAAAATTAAAAAAATGTGATAATACAAGTTGACAAAAGTATAGTTTGAGCAAAGTATAGTTTGAATTTTGAGCATGCCAAATTCGTACATGCCCATTGAACCATATTGCAAATGCACAGTGACTTTGCAAAAGTAAGAAAACAGAAACAAATGGACATAATGAAATCACCATATTTTTTTTTTTGGGTTACAAGTTGCACAACAATGCACGCGCATTTGCAATATGATTCTATAGTGAAAAAACATCACCAAATGGACATTCTGAAATCAACACTAACGAGCGATTGAGATGAACCAGAATCACTGCCGAGGTGCCAGACCCAGACCCGGTGCGAACACCGGGGCCTCACTGTGGTGACGGTCTGCGCTGGCTTTCTGGCGCAGCACGGCCTGCTGGAGGTGAACATGGGCTGCATCCCATGTCTCCTCCGCGCGCCTGAACCAGGTGTCCACCGCAGGAACCTCGGTCTGACTCTGATGTCAAGGCACCAGAACCGGCTAGTACCCCAATACGCACTGGAAGGTGGAGAGGTTAGTGGAGGAGTGGAAGAGCGAGTTATGAGCCACCTCGCCCACTGACCCGGCTGATCCTGGCAATACGACCGCAGATACCTGCCCACATCCTGGTTCACTCTCTCCACCTGCCCATTACTCTCAAGATGAACCCCAGAGGAAAGGCTGATCGAGACCCCCAGAAGTTCCATGAATGCCTTCCAGACCCTGGAAGTGAACTGGGGACCTCGATCAGACAATATATCGTCAGACACCCTGTAGTGCTGAAAGACATGCTTAAACAAGGCCACCGCAGTCTGTAGGGCCGTAGGGCGACCGGGCAGAGGGAGGAGACGGCAGAACTTAGAGAACCGATCCACAACAACCAGGATCGTGGTCTTTCCCTGTGAGGGGGGAGATCCACCGACAGGTGCTTCCAAGGCTTCTGTGGAACGGGTAAGGGGTGTAGCTTCCCACTGGGCAGGTGCACGTAATGGCCAGGAGTATGGGAGTGGGATCCATGGGCCACTCCTCTGTGTCATACAGCTGGGACAGTGCGTCTGCCTTCACGTTCTGGGAACCTGGTCTGTTGGAAATGGAAAAAACAAAATGGGTGAAAAACATGACCCACCTTGCCTGGCGAGGGTTCAATCTCCTCGCTGCCTGGATATACTCCAGATTGCGGTGGTACATCCAGATGAGAAAAGTGTGTTTAGCCCCCTCAATGTCTCCACTCCTTCAGAAGGCACAGGGGCGGAGCTTCGTTGGTGTAGCCGAGCGCTGAGAGAGCACAGCTCCTATCCCAGCCTCGGACGCGTCCACCTCCACTATGAATGCCAAAGAGGGATCCGTAAGGGCCAGCATGGGAGCCGAGGTAAACAGAGCCCTCAGGTAACCAAAAGCTCTGTCCGCCTCAGCCGACCACTGCAAACGTACCGGACCCCCTTTCAGCAGTGAGGTAATGGGAGCCGCAACCTGACCAAAACCCTGGATAAACCACCGGTAGTAATTGGCAAACTCTAGGACCGCTGCACTTCTTTTACCGTAGTGGGAGTCGGCCAATTACACACGGCTGAAATGCAGTCACTCTCCATCTCCACCCCCGAGGTGGAAATGTGGTACCCTAGGAAGGAGACGGACTGCTGGAAGAACAGGCATTACTCAGCCTTGACGTACAGGTCATGCTCCAACATTCAACCAAGCACCCTGAGCACCAGGAACACATGCTCAGCGCGTGTAGCGGAGTATAGAATGTCATCAATACACACCACTACACCCTGCCGGTGCAGGAACCTGAAAATCTCGTCTACAAAGGCTTGGAAGACTGATGGAGCATTCATCAACCTGTACGGCATGACGAGGTACTCATAATGCCCTGAGGTCGTACTGAACGCCGTCTTCCACTCGTCTCCCTCCCTGATACGCACCAGGTTGTAAGCACTCCTGATATCTACTTTGGTGAAGAAACGCACCCTGTGCATTGACTCAATCGCTGTGGCGATAAGTGGTAGCGGTTAACTGTACCTCATCGTGATCTGGTTTAGACCTCGATAGTCAATACACGGGCGCAGACCTCCCTCCTTCTTCTTCACAAAAAATAAACTTGAGGAGGCTGGTGAAGTGGAGGACCGAATTTACCCGTGACGCAGCGATTCGGAGACATATGTTTCCATAGCCGCCGTCTCCGCCTGTGACAGGGGATACACATGACTCCTGGGAAGTGCAGCGTCTACCAGGAGATTTATCGCACAATAGCCCCGTCGATGGGGTGGTAATTTAGTCGCCTTCATTTTGGAGACGGCGTGAGCCTAATCGGCATATTCAGGGGGAATGCGCACGGTGGAGACCTTGTCTGGTCTTTCCACCATAGTAGCACCTACGGAAATCCCTAACACCTCCCCCAGCACTCTTGTGACCACCCCGTGAGAGCACTCTGTTGCCGTAAAACAGTGAGGTCATGACAAGCTAACCAGGGTAGGCCTAGCACCATGGGAAACACTGGAGAGTCAATAAGGCGGAGACTGATTCTCTCCATGTGACCCCCCTGCGCCACCATATCCAGAGGAGCGGTGGCCTCCCTAATCAACCCTGACCCTAATGGTTGACTGTCTAAAGCGTGAACGGGGAAGGGCACAGCTACGGGAACAATGGGGATCCCTAAACTAAGGGCGAACGATCTGTCTATAAAATTCCCAGCCGCGCTTGAATCGACGAGTGTTTAATGCTGGGAATGCGGGGAAAACTCTGGAAAAGTAACATACAAAAACATGTGAGCAACAGAGGGCTCTGGGTGAGAATGGTGCCGGCTCACCTGGGATGACGCCAGAGTGCCCTACCTGCTGCCTCGATTCCCAGAGGAACCAACCCGGCACCGACCGGCAGTGTGACCTCTGCAGCCACAGATGGTTCACAAGACGGAACCTTCTCCTGTCTCCCTACGCACAGCACCTCCCAGCTCCATGGGCACAGAAGCGGTGGTGCTGGGGGATGGAACCGACAGAACTGAACGTCTGCGGGTAGCCAGCAGGTCATCCAGCCGAATGGACAGGTCCACCAGCTGGTTGAAGGTGAAGGTGGTGTCCCTGCAGGTCAACTCCCAGCGGACGTCCTCGTGCAAACTGCAACGATAGTGGTCGACCAGGGCCCTGTTGTTCCACCCCACGCCGGGGGCCAGGGTCCGAAAATCCATGGCGAACTCCTGGGCGCTCCTCGTCCCCTGCCTCAGATGGAAGAGACGTTACCCGCCACTCTACCCTCGGGTCGAAGACTGCCCGGGAGCGGGGAGTGAAATCCTAGAAATTGTCCAGCGCCGCATCTCCTGCTCCCCACATGGCGTTGGCCCAATCCAAGGCTTTCCCAGAGAGGCACGTGACGAGGGCGGACACCTTTGTCTCGCCCTTCCCCTGGACAGAGAAGTCAGGCCTGAAGGAGCCGGGTGGATGGTTGCCAGGTAGAGGTCGAGCTGCAACAGGAAACCCTGGCAGCGTGCAGCCGTCCCATCATACTCCCTGTGAAGGGTGAGACGAATCCCACTGGGACCGGTTGAAGGGGGAGCGAGTAGTGGAGACCCCGGTTGTGCTGGCGGAGGTGCTGGAGGAACTCCCTCTCTCTCCCAGCGGTCTATGGTTTGGACAACGCGGTCCATGGCGCCACCGAAATGGTGGCGCATCGCCGCATGCCCCCGGATGCGATCCTCCACCCCTTTTCCAGGGGCACCTGCTTCTGCTGACTCATATGTTGAGGTGTGGGATGCTGTAGCGGGGTGAGTAATTTGCGGCAGAGAAGTCAGGTGCAGGAGAGCAGAACTGGGTAATAACCAGAGATGTATTAAGCAAAACCAACTGCATCCAGAACAACAAAGAAAATGGGCACAAAATAACCCGTTGTGCGCTCCCGGGGAATGTGCACAAGCACAATAAACAATCCCACACAAAGACATCGGGGGAACAGAGGGTTAAATCCACTACAAGTAAATGAGGGAATTGAAACCAGGTGTGTGAAAAAAACAAGACAAAACAAATGGAAAATGAAAAGTGGATCGACGAAGGCTAAAAGACCGGCGACGCCGACCGCCTTGCGCCCCCCGAACAAAGAGAGGACCCGAATTTGGCGGAAGTCGTGACACCATCATTCTGGCCAGGACCCTGGGGCCAGCCACTCTGTGTCTGTGGTCAGTCTCTCTCCACACAACCTGGAAGTGCAATGGCTAGAACAATTGCCATAAAACTTGAATTGATCATATTTCAGATAGTCTAGTATTTACTGAGACCATTTTTGAGGTTATTTAGTACTTCATAATAAACATATTGATGTCATTGTGTCCTTAGTCTCTCTCTCAACAACCAGGTTATATACTGAGTGGACAAAACTTTAGGAACACCTGCTCTTCCATGACATAGACTGACCAAGTGAATGCAAGTGAAAGCTAAGATCTGTTCTTGATGGCACTTCAATCAGTGTAGATGAAGGGGAGGAGACTGGTTAGAATGATTTTAAAAAATAAGCCTTGAGAAAATGTATACATGGATTGTGTATATTGGCCATTCAGAGGGTGAATGTGCAAGACAAAAGATTGTGAACGTGGTATGGTAGTAGGTGCCAGGCACACCGGTTTGTGTCAAGAACTGCAGTGCTGCTGGGGTTTTCACGCTCAATAGTTACCCATGTGTATCAAGAATGAACCACCACCCAAAGGACATCCAGCCAACTTGAACAACTGTGGGAATCATTGGAGTCAACATGGACCAGCATCCCTGTGGAACGCTTTCGACACCTTGTAGAGTCCATGCCCCAACGAACTGAGTCTGTTTTGAGGGCAAAAGGGGATCCAATTTAAAGTGTTTCTAATATTTTGTACACTCATGGACCTGTGTCGGGGCTATCGCTGTAGAAAATGACTATGATCGTCGGGCCATAAAAGTATTTTTTAGTTTTACTTCGAATTTTAACTTTGACTTTATAAATTCTTGCTCAGTTTACAAAACAAATAAATGCAGAATTTAATTTACAGTCGTGTCCAAAAGTTTTGAGATGACACAAATATTAATTTTCACGAAGTCTGCTGCTCACCTTCGAATTCTCCACCCCTCTTGTCGTCCCGGAGATGTCCTGTTGAAGGAACTCTGGGAAACGGAGTTTGGGTGTAGCCCTGGAGCAGCACATGCCCTTGCACTTCTCTGCTCCCCTCTCCCCTTCCTCCAACACCCTCTGTGTCACTACCACACACCCCTCCTCCCACCTCCAGTTCCCCTCGTCCACGCCTGGCCTCTTGCAGTGGAGACGAGACTCTGGAGGGGATACAGAGCCCCTTCACAGAAACCTCCCAGCTGAGAATAACCTATAACGTGTACCTGGCTGTGTATGCTGCATTGAATTCGTCATGCCAATGTAATCCTTTTTGTTATTTAATATCATAAAAAATGCATGTCCACTTAATAGTCACTATTTGGATATGTTTTGAGTTATTACATCATATTAACAGTGTAATGGTCATGTTTGTGTCTCCTCTCCTCCAAGCTGTTGCAGCACCTGAACCAAGTTAACTTCACCACTCCACTTGGGGAGCCCTTCCACTTCAGGGGCGCGGACATCCCTGCTGTGTACGACCTTGTGTACTGGCAGGCCACACCCCAGGAGTCGCTCAAACTTGTCACAATTGGCTGTGTATTTTGGTCCAATCTCCTCATCAACCAATCAGCCATCCAGTGGAACACAGGATCTAATACGGTAAGAAAGACGATTTTTAAAACATGAAGTGAATGGTTTTGTTCAAATGAAATGATTTACGTGGCATGTACAGGTGCCTGTGTCAGTGTGCAGTGACAGCTGTCCCCCAGACACCCGTGTAGCCAGGAGGAAGGGGGAGCCTGTCTGCTGCTTCGACTGCATCTCCTGTGCTGAGGGAGAGGTCAGCAACACCACAGGTCAGTCTACTGAATATCGGCCATCTCACATCACTGAGGCGTGTGGTTATTCCCACAGTCTGTTGTGTGTTAATGATTACTTAAAACTTCTTGATGCACCCATCCCGTTAGCGGGATCATTTACGTCAACATCAGCTGGATTGCAGCGCGCCAAATTAAAATTAAATTACTAAAAATAGTTCATTTTCATGAAATCACAAGTGCAATATAACAAAACACAGCTTAGCTTGTTGTTAATCCACCTGGCGTGTCAGATTTCAATAAAGCTTTACGGCGAAAGCTATCCAAGCGTTTATGTAAGAACATCTCTCTCAGTAGACAAAATTTACAAAATGCTAGCCGCCAAGTAGATTGGTCACGAATGTCAGAAAAGCAATAAATTAAATCGCTTACCTTTGATGATCTTCGGATGTTTGCACTCACAATAAATGTTCCTTTTGTACCATAAAGATTATTTTTATATCCAAAATACTTCCATTGTTTGGAGCGTTATGTTCAGAAATCCATAGGCTCGAGCGGTCACGACATCGCAGACGAAAATTCCAAATAGTATCCGTAATGTCCACAGAATCATGTCAAACATTTTTTATAATCAATCCTCAGGTTGTTTTTTCAATATATCATCGATAGTATATCAACCGGGACTTTGTCAATAAGAGAGAGAGACACAATGGCTGCTCCAAACTGTTGCGCAAGCAAAATTCTGGTGACACCCAGCTATACACTGACGCGATGTGATCTTTCTCGCTAATTTTTTACAAATAAAAGCCTGAAACTATGTCTAAAGTTCACAACATGGGGAAGCCATAGGAAAAGGAATCTGGTTGATATCCCTTTAAATGGAGGGAAGGCATTCAATGGAACATGGAGCATTCCAAATAGAGGCCACTTCCTGGTTGAATGTTCCTCAGGTTTTGTTCTGTTATCAGTTCTATTTTCAGTTCTGTTATACTCACAGACAATATTTGGACCGTTTTGGAAACTTTAGTCTTTTCTATCCTAATCTGAATTATATGCATATTCTAGATTCTGGGCCTGAGAAATAGGCAGTTAAATTTGGGTACATTTTTCATCCAAAAATCAAAATACTGCCCCCTACACTCAGCAGGTTAAGACTTATTAGACTGAATGAGTAATGATGCTTTTCAATCATTATAGTAATGAGTTAAATCTCGCAGGCTCTATGCAATGTGACCACTGTCCTCTGGAGTTCTGGTCCAACAGCCATCGGACCGCCTGGTCCTTTGTCAGCTCGAGTTCCTCTCCTTCAACGACGTCATGGGCGTCACCCTGACCACTGTTGCCGTGTGCGGCGCTGTGGCAACAGTGGCTGTGTTTGTGTTCTTTGTGTACCACCGCAACACCCCTCTGGTAAGACCTTTATTAAAGTGTTAAATGGGATCATATTGAGTATTCTAATACGGTACCATGTATGTGTAACCCTTCCAGGTGTGGGCAAACAACTCGGAGCTGAGCTTCCTGTTTCTAACTAATCAATAACTTATAAGACAAGTAAATTGTGTTTGTAATTGTGTTTGTAAACACAGGTGATCATTTGTGCAGTGTGGCTGTCCGTGAGCCCTCCCGTGCCTTACCGTGACCTAGGCCTCAAGGGGTCAAAAGTCATCCTCGAGTGTGAGGTTGGCTCTGTGGTCAGTTTCTCTCTGGTGCTGGGCTACATCGGCCTGCTGGCCTCCCTCTGTCTCCTCTTAGCCTTCCTAGCCAAGAAACTCCCAGACAACTTCAACGAGGACAAGCTCATCAACTTCAGCATGCTGATCTTCTGTGGTGTGTGGATTTCATTCGTCCCTGACTACGTCAGCTCTCCTGGTAGATACTTAGACGCTGTGGCGATATTCGACATCTTAGTTCCAGCTTTGGGTTACTGCTCTGCAACTTCGCTCCGAAGTGTTACATCATCTTCCTGAGACCAGAGAGAAACACCAAGAAACACATGATGTCCAATTAGAAACCACCAAGAAACACATGATGTCCAATTAGAAACCACCAAGAAACTCATGATGTCCAATTAGAAACAACCAAGAAACACATGATGTCCAATTAGAAACCACCAAGAAACACATGATGTCCAATTAGAAACCACCAAGAAACACATGATGTCCAATTAGAAACCACCAAGAAACATATGATGTCCAATTAGAAACCACCAAGAAACACATGATGTCCAATTAGAAACCACCAAGAAACATATGATGTCCAATTAGAAACCACCAAGAAACACATGATGTCCGAATAGAAACCACCAAGAAACACATGATGTCCAATTAGAACCACCAAGAAACACATGATGTCCAATTAGAAACCACCAAGAAACTCATGATGTCCAATTAGAAACCACCAAGAAACACATGATGTCCAAATAGAAGCCACCAAGAAACACATGATGTCCAAATATTGTCATCTTTGTGTTTATTTAATCACACCATCTCACTATTATTCTGTATGGATAAACTTAACAAAGATTGGCATGATATATTGTGTAATACTTACCAGCAAGTTACATATTTAACAGACAATACCTAAAGTTGATGGACACAAATGAACAGGACTGTCCTGTGTTTCTAATGATTCAATAGTGAGTCAGCAGTGACTCACGGTTGAGTCAACAGTGATTCAATAGTGAGTCAACAGTGAGTCTACAGCGAATCAACAGTGAGTCAACAGAACAGAACGTCTTCCTCTGAATCACAACATGACTTCTCTTTACCATCATCAATAGACTTTAATGACATCCATTTCTCCCCTGAAAGTCAGTTCTGAAAACCAATAAATTAAATTAGATATGGTTAATTAAAAATGTTGTTCATTCTTTTCACATTTTATAAGGTGTGTAATTCTCTTTTCCCATATGACACAGTTTCCTGATATTTTAATAAAGTATCTTTGTAAATTTCAACGGTTCAATAAAAACACATTCAAGCAACTCCTTTCAAGTCAAACTGTTTTATTAAATGAAAATGTGCATTAATGAATAATTAATTCATTGGTGAATAAGTGTGGCAGCATAATCCTTGAGAAGGAACGGGGAAGTTAAGCTGTTCCACACGATGTGATGATACGATCGAAAGCCTTTCGATGCAGAAACCCACTCATCGGGGATAACCCATCCCATAGAAGATTAAAGCCACGCACACAGACAAATAAAATAAATCTAAATCCTTCTTTACTGCACAGGGAAATAAATAATTTATTACGTGATTAATATTTACTCACAGAAGGTTAAAATTATAATTAATAACATGCTACTACACATAACTAGGGTACTAACAGAATGATAAAAACTCTTTGATTTGATTTGATTTATTGCCATCAAACTACAAACAGAAGTGGAAACTAAAAGGAGCTACTTCAAACTATTTGAGACCATCATACTCTGTTACTATACATTTCTCCTTTCCTTTCTTTGCATGACAGAGTGTGAAGCAAATCCCTAGCAGGCACAGTACCCCCACCTAGTGTTCATATTTCAGATCAGCACAGAGGACGTCTTGTTATGCTATTGAGCCTATGGGAGAATCTCAATTTAATTTCTGTGATTCCTCGTGTCCTCTCTCCTCGGTCTCCAATTCAAAACCCAATGAATGAGAAGGTTAGATGTCCCGCTCCACCTAACCTTCACATCCAATGGGTTTTGAGAAGAAGGTGAGGAGAGAGGACATGAGGAATCAAGGAAATTATATTGAGATTCTCCCTATGTCTTGGTTGTGGCCCGGCCCATCAGAGCCTTCTTGGTGTTCCTCTCTGGCCTCAGCAGGATGATGTAACACTTTGGGCCGAACAGAGCCACCAGAAGGCCAAAGCTGGAAGCTAAGATGGCGAATATCTCCACAGCGTCTGCGTACATCCCAGGAGAGCTGATATAGGCAGGGACGAAGGAGATCCACACAGCACAGAAGATCAGCATGCTGAAGGTGATGAACTTGGCCTCGTTGAAGTTGTCTGGAAGATTCCTGGCCAGGAAAGCCAAGAGGAAGCTAAGGAACGCCAGGAGGCCGATGTAGCCTAACAACGCTCCGAACCCTGCTACCGACCCCACCACACACTCATATACAATCTTATCATTATGGTAGCGCATGTTTTTGTGTGGAGTTGGAGAGGCTGAAACCAGCCAGGCTGTGCAGATAGCAGCCTGGAATGAGGTGAGAACCAGGACTGTTCCTCTCTGCTGCCCAGCACCAAACCACTTCAGGCTGGCATTGCCCCCGGGCTTAGAGGTCCTAAACACAGCCAGCACCACCATTGTCTTCACCAGTATACAAGAGACACAGAGAACAAAGCTGATACCAAATGCTGCATGCCTCAGCTGACACGTCCACAGCCGGGGCCGGCCAATGAACAGTAGCGAGCACAGGAAGCAGAGTTTGAGTGAAAGCAGAAGCAGGAAGCTCAGCTCAGAGTTGTTGGCCTTGACAACAGGCGTGTTCCGGTAGCGGGTGAAGATTCCGAGGACCACTGCACAGATGAGGGCTCCTAGCAACGAGGCGGTCATCAAGGAGAGTCCCAGGGATTCCTGGTAGGAGAGGAACTCAACCCCCTTAGGGATGCAGAAGTCACGCTCCGGGCTGGACCAGAAGTCCTCTGGACATCTCGAGCACTCGGCCGAGTCTGACAGAAAGACAGACAAAGAATATGTGGAAAACCTTTTCTACAGCCCCAAACCACCCTCAAATTCTTTAAATTATATTAATTTCACTGACCTGTGGTGTTGCTGACCTCTCCCTCAGCACAGGAGATGCAGTTGAAGCAGCAGACAGGCTCCCCCTTCTTCCTGGCTACACGGGTGCCTGGGGGACAGCTCTCACTGCACACTGATCGTGGAGGCTTTAAGGATGAAGGTGAGGGGGAATTTAAGCTTTATTTAACTAGGCAAGTCAGTTAAAGAACAAATTCTTATTTACAATGACATCCTAGGAGGGAGAGCATCAGACTTTTATACGCCCATATTTATACTCCCATATTTACACACCCATATTTAATGATTCTTTGCCCTCCACTGATAATGAGTTTACACTGTTTCTGTTGCAGTAGTGAAATATGCTCTGTAGCTATATAACTTTACAAATAACCTTTTTTGACTCAAAATTCCAGAAAATTCTGTCCTCGTCCAGCGTGAGCTCTTGTCCTGTGGGGGCTGATTCATCAATCACACCCACAGTCTCCACCTCTATGCTCCCGTCCTGGAGCCACACCCAGTTCAGGATGTCATAGATGGCCAGGGCGTCCCCGTTGTCATCGAAAGAAACGCGATCGCCAAACCCTGTGGTGAAGTTAACCCTCTCCAGGTAATGGACCAGCTGGACAGAGGAGGGGGATGGAGGGATGGAGGGAACAGAGGGAAGAGAGGAATGAGGAGGAGATTATTTAGACAAAAGACAGAATGAGGTCAGGGGTCCTTGACTTAGAAAACAGTGTTTGTGTGCTTGAGTAGGAATATATCCCACCTGCCAGTGCTCCAGTCTCTGTAGGCTGGCACAGCGGTTCCCACTGAAAGGTCCTCTCCCTGGCACACACTGCAGTAGGTCATGCAGGGCATGGGCCAGGGCGTACACTGCCTTGTACACGTTATATTCCGGCCTGAGCTCAGATAAATCCCCACAGTTGGTCTCCACATCCCTCAGGTCCTCCTGACCTGTACATACATCACCCCCAGCCTCCACCCAACCTGCTGGGGGCTCCAACCTGCACCCAAACACAGCCTCCCAGAACTGTCTCACCTTATCAGAACAGAGAAGGAAATGTTAAAGAGGAACACTAGTTTTTATCTTCTGTAATGTAGTATTTGTAGGCAAAGTAGCCTTATAAATGTTTTAAATATAATGTATAAAGTAATTAAATTGTGGGAGTTAAAAGACAACAAATTACTTCACCATGTTGTTTCCATGGTTATTATCAGGTTGGTCGTCGGGGCGGATGCTAAGCAGGAAGTCCCTGAGGCCGGGTATCTCTCCACGACGGATGGCGATACCCAGGGTACCCCCCAGGTAGGGCATGAGACGGGGGGTGTGAAATACAGAAGAAGTGCTCCAGGCTTCACTGGCGATCCACTGGAGACCCTTCACATTCTGCACCACCACCTTGTAAAACGGGATTTATACTTTATAATCAGACCACCCCAATGGTAATACGCTGTAACACTTTTATACACTGTTGTCTGTGAGAGGAGTAACATCCTACAGCTGTTATGGCTGTTATGGCTGTAATAATGTCTGTAGAATGCATTTGATGATAAAACAAACTTACTAATACCATGATGTGTGGTTGTCCCCCCCTAGATATCTTAATAAGATGGACGCACTAACTGTCCAGGGACACCGATATGTAAAATATATGCACATATCACTGACTATAAGTGTCTTTGGATAAAAGCATCTGCTAAATGGTATTACTAATATTATTATGAAGTGTAAATCTCTCTGGATTAGAGCCTCTGATACTAAAATGTGAATGTATTGTAAGAGTAATTTTAGATCAACTGTCAAGATAAAATAATCTCTGAACCTCATCCACCAGAGGGAGCAGGTAGGCCTCGTTGGAGAACACCACCACCACACGAGCAGAGGAGCTCTTGATCTCTCCCACGATCCTCTGCAGCTCAGTGGGGCGGTTGTCTTTGGGCAGGACCTGGGAATAGGCCACACAGCCCCCTGACTCGGCCAGGCTTGAGTGGAAGGACCGGGCAGCATGAACTCCGTAGTCATCATCACTGAACACCAGTCCCACCCAGGTCCAACCCAACCGACGTAGTATCTGGATCATGGCTCGCACCTGAGATCACATCAACAGAGATTAGACATTACTGGTGTTATTACAGAGACTGGAGAGTATAGAGAGATCAGCATAAACTACATACATTCTTTTTGTCACCTTTTATTTAGCCTTATCTAAGCTTTTTTTTCATTTATTGAACCTTTTATTTACCTGTGATGCCATTACACAGTATAACGTGTATAGTGAGTATACATGGGAGCTGACGGTTCACTGTGTAATTATGTCATTGTAGCCTTCTAGAGACAGACCTGGAAGGCGTCACTGGGGATGGTTCTGAAGAAGGATGGGTACTTTCCCCGGTTGCTCAGACAGGAACATGTGGAGTAGTGACTCACCTGATGGAGAGAAATATAAAATTATTAATTCTATTTTCTTCAATTAATTAATGAAATAGAAAGGTTTCATGCCTAGACACATTTAAGACCAATACAAGAAGGACATTTCCAATAATGATGTCATTTTTCTATTCTCTCTGATTTACCATGGGAACCCGGAACAGCCCTAGGACACTGGAGATGGCGATGGAGTGTGTGGACCCTGGGTCTCCCACAATCCCTAGCACCGGGGGTGACCCAGAACAAGTCTCATACAATAGGAACTCTTCCTCTGTCCCACTGGCCAATGACATGGCAGCACGGAGCGCTACTCCCAGCTTCAGGCAGTTGTCGTAGAGCTGGTATCCGAGCTTGATGTTTGGCAGAAGGTCAGGGTTTCTGTTGATCTCATCTACAGCAAACGCCATAGTCTGGGCCTGCTGGAAACCACAACTGGTAAAACTGAAAAGGAACATTCAATCAATTTGTAAATGTTTTAAATCGCTCTAGAGGTGTTGAACCCTGTGCACCTTTTAAGGGGTGTGTGAGAGAGTGCTGTCTTAAGGGATTGAGAGGAAAAAACAAGTTACTTTTTTCAAGGATAGATAATAAAATAGCTTTATCTTAAAGGTAAATTTGCTTAGAAAACAGGAATAATGATTGAAAACAATGGAATACACACAATTTATTCACATATATTTTGAAACCGCAATGTACAATTCACCAATCTAACAAGAACCCAGTAGGTCTCCGGCACCAGGGTTTGTTAACACTGATCATAGTGAGGCTTCTTATAGTAGGGATGTCTATCTGTCCTTTTTAGGAGAGGTGCAGACACACATCCAGTCCAGTCCTGTCCAGTAGATGAATACTCACCCCTCACAGTAGAGCTGCTGGGGTTCTGATGTGAAAGATAGCTCAGGGAACACAGTGAAGTAGTGGACCTCAAACAGGCCTCCCAGAATCACATCACCCTTCTGGTACATCCCATTCAGACTGAAATGCTCCCGCAGACGACAGGACGAGGAAGTGGACGAGGCAGAGGAGTAGTTCAATAGAAGGCTCGGAGATGAGGAGTTCAGTATCATGACTATAGATAGGTAAAGGTTCATATATTGCCTGACCCTCATAGCTGTACTCATAGCTGTACTCTCCCCCTCTCTCTCTTGCTTACTCTCTTTCCCTCTCTTTTATAGTGTCATTGGAGGTTGACACTATATGGCGTTTAGTGGGGTTGCAGGGGTAGCGGAGGCAGGGGGAGGGTTGTTAGGGGGAGGGGAGTCGGTGGGGGGGGGGGGGGGTCAGAGTTGCAGGTAGGAGTTGAGACGTGGGAGTGTCGGAGAAAGACGATATGTGAAATGTTGCCACACGAAAAGTGCAACCAGGGAAGAACAAATACCATTCTAAATACAACACATATTCATGTTTATTTATTTTCCCTTTTGTGCTTTAAGTATTGGCACATCGTTACAACACTGTATAGAGACATAATATGACATTTGAAATGTCTCTGTTCCTTTGAAACTTTTGTGAGTTTAATGTCAGATTTTTTATTTCACTTTTGTTTATTATATATTTCACTTGCTTTGGCAATGTTGTAATATGATCCCAATGCCAAAAAAGCTTTTGAATTTAATTGAAAGACTCCAAGTTATTCTACCATATGTCCTGTAGGTGAGCTGTTTTTCTCCCTCTCCCCCTCTCAATCTCCCCCTCTCTCCCTCTCTCTCTGCCTCTAACTTCCTCTCCCTCTCCCTCTCCCATCCTCTCTCCCCCTCTCTTCCTCTCCCCCCGTCTCTCCCTCCCCCTCTCCCCCTCTCCCTCCCTCCCTCCCTCCCTCCCTCCCTCCCTCCCTCTCTCCGTCCTTCACAGATGTACCAGTTTATTGCTTGGTGTCTGTTAAGGGTTCTCTAGCTCCAGGCTAATAATGAGGCTGGGATGAATCGAGAGACACACACACACAAATCCAAATAAAATCTAATTTGATTGGTTGCGTACACATATTTTGCTAAATGTTATTGTGGGTGTAATGAAATGCTTACGTTCCAACAGTGCAGTAATAGATAACAATACACACAACATCAACAACATGGAAATAAGACGTATACAAATATTAGAACATGCAACGTCAAAAATATTGTACATGAAATGTGTGTTTGGACGTTACGTACAATATATGAATAAAAAAGGTGTGTACAGGCCTCCTGAGTGGTGCAGTGGTCTAAGGCACTGGATCGCAGTGCTTGTGGCATTACTACAGTCTCGGATTTGATCCCTGGCTGTGTCAAGACGGGCCGTGACTGGGAATCCCATAGGGCAGGGAAAATTGGCCCTGCATCGCCCGTGTTAGGGGACTGTTTGGCCCGGGGGGGTCTTTCCTTGGCTCATCGTGCTGGAGCGACTCGTTGTGGTTCCCCGGGTAC
The DNA here is from genome assembly GCF_057628025.1 of Oncorhynchus mykiss. Classification (NCBI taxonomy): domain Eukaryota; kingdom Metazoa; phylum Chordata; class Actinopteri; order Salmoniformes; family Salmonidae; genus Oncorhynchus; species Oncorhynchus mykiss. Next base: position 42,076,808 of record NC_143048.1, read on the forward strand.
TGCAGGCTGGCAACGACATCAGGTGAATGGTGTTTCTTCCTGCACATTGGTGCTACTGGCTTCAGCAGGCGAGGGAATATGCAGATCAATAATTTAAATATCCTTGCATCAGGTCCTGAACTACAGGCAGATAGATTTGGGTATGCCATTATAGGAGAAATTTGAAAAAAACGTGCGATCCTTAATAAGAGTTTAAATATTCATATTCTTGTTACCATTTGAAAGGAAACACTTTTAAGTTTGTGGAAAAATTAAATGAATTTAGGAGAATATAACACATTAGATCTGGTAAAATAGATTACAAAAGAAAAACATACATATTTGAAATGCAAGAGAAAGGCCATACTTTCAGATAGGAGTCTAGGTGTCATTTAGATGTTGGCCACCAGATGGCACCAGTGTGTGTACAAAGTTTCAGACGAATCCAGTGAAGAATTACATTACTGCACAATATGTTGTAGTAAGTCTGCCAGGTGTTTGCCAAAATCTGCCGAACTGGTCAATTGATATTTGTTCAAGTACTTAACTATAGATAACATACAAAAATGATATGGTAATATATATTTTTTAGTTTACACACTCCCAGAAATGTCATACATGACTGATCATTAGTTTATACACTAACTTTCACACATCTAGATGGCCGGGCGGGGTGGGTGTGGTGCCAGAGACAGAAGTGGGGTCAAACTGTAGAACCCAGATCCTTCTTTTGAACATAAACATTTATTTTAATAAATAAAATGATGCTACATTTTATCTCTGGGACCCTCAGGATGACAAGTCAGAGCAAGATTACTGAATGTAAGTACATTATTTACCTTCAGAGGTGAATGTATCAAACCAGTTTCTATGATAAAAGTGTTTTGTTGTTGTGCACTCTCCTCAAACAATAGCATGGTATTTTTTCACTGTAATAGCTACTGTAAATTGTACACTACTGTTAGATTAACAAGAATTTAAGCTTTCTGCCCATGTCAGATATGTCTATGTCCTGGAAAGTTGTCTGTTGTATACAACGTCATTCTAGTTACATTAGCGCACATTAGCAACAACAGTCCAGGATGAGGGACACCCATCCTGTAGAGATTTTGTTTGGCGTGTCATTTTTTGGAGGTGTGTGTGTTTGTTTGCTGTTGGCCTGCCTCCATTACCCTGAAGTGTGTCAATGAAAGCTGTTAGATCTGGTTTGTATTAGGTATTTCCCTGTGATGTTCTTCCGTGTGGGGTGTAAACTGTGATGTTCTTCCCTATGGATGTAAACTGTGATGTTCTTCCGTGTGGGGTGTAAACTGTGATGTTCTTCCCTATGGATGTAAACTGTGATGTTCTTCCCTATGGATGTAAACTGTGATGTTCTTCCCTATGGATGTAAACTGTGATGTTCTTCCCTATGGATGTAAACTGTAATGTTCTTCCCTATGGATGTAAACTGTGATGTTCTTCCCTATGGATGTAAACTGTGATGTTCTTCCGTGTGGGGCGTAAACTGTGATGTTCTCCCCTGAGGGGTGTAAACTGTGATGTTCTTCCCTATGGATGTAAACTGTGATGTTCTTCCCTATGGATGTAAACTGTGATGTTCTTCCCTATGGATGTAAACTGTGATGTTCTTCCCTATGGATGTAAACTGTGATGTTCTCCCCTGAGGGGTGTAAACTGTGATGTTCTTCCCTATGGATGTAAACTGTGATGTTCTTCCCTATGGATGTAAACTGTGATGTTCTCCCCTGAGGGGTGTAAACTGTGATGTTCTTCCCTGAGGGGTGTAAACTGTGATGTTCTCCCCTGAGGGGTGTAAACTGTGATGTTCTTCCGTGTGGGGTGTAAACTGTGATGTTCTTCCGTGTGGGGTGTAAACTGTGATGTTCTTCCGTGTGGGGTGTAAACTGTGATGTTCTCCCCTGAGGGGTGTAAACTGTGATGTTCTCCCCTGAGGGGTGTAAACTGTGATGTTCTTCCGTGTGGGGTGTAAACTGTGATGTTCTTCCGTGTGGGGTGTAAACTGTGATGTTCTTCCGTGTGGGGTGTAAACTGTGATGTTCTTCCCTATGGATGTAAACTGTGATGTTCTTCCGTGTGGGGTGTAAACTGTGATGTTCTTCCCTATGGATGTAAACTGTGATGTTCTTCCGTGTGGGGTGTAAACTGTGATGTTCTTCCCTATGGGTGTAAACTGTGATGTTCTTCCCTATGGATGTAAACTGTGATGTTCTTCCGTGTGGGGTGTAAACTGTGATGTTCTTCCCTATGGGTGTAAACTGTGATGTTCTTCCCTATGGATGTAAACTGTGATGTTCTTCCGTGTGGGGTGTAAACTGTGATGTTCTTCCGTGTGGGGTGTAAACTGTGATGTTCTTCCGTGTGGGGTGTAAACTGTGATGTTCTCCCCTGAGGGGTGTAAACTGTGATGTTCTCCCCTCTGGGTGCAAACTGTGATGCTGTGGGGTGTAAACGGTAATACCCTTCTGTTAATAAGAGAATTATGTTCTCAATGTTCATAAACCAATTCAATCAAACTAGAGGCCCAGCTAAAATAGTCAATAAGGTTTATTCACGGGAACGTTCTAAAAGGCAAGAATACAAAACAATTAATTTTATAAAACCATACGCACACACATTCACACTAACATTAGCACACAATGTCCTGCTACGCTGTTACGGTTTTCTTTAGGTGAAGGAGAGTCGGACCAAAATGCAGCGTGGTATTCTTGATACATATTTAATGAAGACGAAAAATCGAACAATACAAAAACAATAAACGTACCGTGAAAACCTATACAGCCTATCTGGTGACAACAAACACAGAGACAGGAACAATCACCCACGAAACACTCAAAGAATATGGCTGCCTAAATATGGTTCCCAATCAGAGACAACGATAAACACCTGCCTCTGATTGAGAACCACTCCAGACAGCCATAGACTATGCTAGATACCCCCACTAAGCCACAAACCCAATACATAACAAAAACCCCAAGACAAAACACACCACATACAAAACCCATGTCACACCCTGGCCTGACCAAAAATAATAAAGAAAACACAAAATACTAAGACCAGGGCGTGACATACGCACACACATTCACACAAACATTAGCACACAATGTCCTGCTAAGCACACATATTCACACTAACATTAGCACACAATGTCCTGCTACGCACACAGATTCACACAAACATTAGCACACAATGTCCTGCTAAGCACACACATTCACACTAACATTAGCACACAATGTCCTGCTAAGCACACACATTCACACTAACATTAGCACACAATGTCCTGCTAAGCACACACATTCACACTAACATTAGCACACAATGTCCTGCTACGCACACACATTCACACTAACATTAGCACACAATGTCCTGCTACGCACACACATTCACACAACCATAGGCACACACATTCACACTAACATTAGCACACAATGTCCTGCTAAGCACACACATTCACACTAACATTAGCACACAATGTCCTGCTAAGCACACACATTCACACTAACATTAGCACACAATGTCCTGTTACGCACACACATTCACACAACCATAGGCACACACATTCACACTAACATTAGCACACAATGTCCTGCTATGCACACACATTCACGCTAACATTAGCACACAATGTCCTGCTACGCACACACATTCACACTAACAGAAGGTATCCTACGCACATACTGTCTCACTACCCAGCCGACAGAGATTAGACCTTGAGACGTACTCCCCGTTCTCTCCCAAATCTCTAGTCAGGTCAGCGCCGAATTTTGCTCAGACAGTCTGTCTTTAAAATATCATTAAGACAAACATTAGCTTTATTATTTTACCCTAATTCTGACTTGAACTACACATTAATTGATTATAATTTTAGACATTCTAATCAATTCCATACAATTATATGCTTTCAGGGTGGAATATTCTAATCATTCAATCCACCCTTAATGACTAAATAATACACACTGATACATCAATTGTATACCAGAATAATCCAGACCAATACATTGCTCATCATATCCTGCCATATGTTACACAATCTATAGCAAGCCCAACGGTTTCTTCCCTCTCTGGGTGAGATTCACAGTGGTCATAAGTTGTCTGCCACAGTTCCTTGTCTGCTATGATTCAAACACATTTCCATATGTTATACAGTGACAGGGTGGAATACTGTTAATTATTGCCTAAACATTAATTACAAAAACTTACACATTTATTTTTATTAATATTATCAATGTCACTCAAAACCAATATATGTATTTTCATTCCTTATCCATCAATGACTGTTATAGGCCTACATTAGGTATCCTAACACTTCCTGTTAGGGTTTTTATTACAATCTTCACAAAACAGTCTTAAAGATCAAAAATAGTATCATCCAACATTGGCTCCTCGTAGTTAAAAGAAACGGAGCCATCTCCTAGGCCTGGAGGCCTGTATTCTCCATCCCACTGGCCGGAGCTCGGAATCGGTCCGTACCTCACCATCTGTTGCGGCATTGACCTCTCCAGAGTCCTGGTAATCAAACCTCTCATACAGGGGACCAAACAACATCCACATAGAACCAAAACACTCATACAGGTGAACGTTTCCCACAACACAGTGATTAAGACATTTTCCATTTCCCAAACACACTGTCAAACCAATTTATTAGAGCATTATCCACCCCAGAGTTCTCTGCTAATTTGTGAGCTAATGTGGTTATACCAGCCAGGGCCTTGGTCACTGATCGGTCTGGAGCTGTGTCATCAGGGTTGAAAGTACAACAATCTGCTCCGAACCTTATACACCCCCCACCCTTTTCAGCCAGTGACATATCCAAGGCTATTCTATTCTGCCATACCATCAAACTAGTTTCAGCTGTTACCACCAGAAGATGCTTGATTCCAATCCAGAACTCATCAGGTTTGTAACCCTTGTAACTCCCATGCTATCAATGTAAACTCTATTGTCAAAAGATCCTGACGGAGCACTCCTTCTCTCTCTTCTACCTGGCCCTAGGTCATTGTGTTTGATAAGGTTGAAGGGCATGCCTAACTGCACCGGTCCAATTTGTAGGCAGGTTAGGCCACAGCTTCATACCTCCACACAACCACCAGACATCCGCTCTAGGCCTTTTTATCTTACTAAAGTCCTCGGAACTCAACCACCCAGTCAGGTCCCTCATCGTCTTGTCGGTTGTAACGTCCTCTGTCCTATTGCATATTCTTACTTCCCCTACGTCCCATCCGTGTGTGATGTAGCGAGCCATACAATAATAGTGTCCTCTTGTAACTGTGAAAGGGGGAAGTCTGGATGTAATGGGCACATGGGGATACAGATAATGCAGATAAATGCAACTGTCATTGTCCGGCTTCCCTGCCCTCCGGCTTTACCATACAGGCCATGCATCAATTTCATCAAATGGAAAGGGAATGGTTGTCACCTGAGGTTTTGCTGTGGCGCAGGCATAACATTTTTCTTTCGCTACTGATCTGGCTGTATACTGAATCCATTCTAACCGTAGGTTAGAATCCCCATAACCAGTTTCCACCTCAATCACTTCCTTAAACTTGAATTGAATTGCAGCGCAACAAATTCCAATTAAATTACTAAAAATATTTAATTTTCATGAAATCACAAGTGCAATATAGCAAAACATAGCTTAGCTTGTTGTTAATCCACCTGGCATGTCAGATTTCCAAAAATATTTTTGGCGAAAGCATAACAAGTATTTATGTAAGGACATCTCTCTCAGCAGACAAAACATTACAAACAGCTAGCAGCCAAGTAGATTGGTCACGAAAGTCAGAAAAGCAATAAAATGAATTGCTTACCTTTGATGATCTTCAGATGTTTGCACTCACGGGACTCCCAGTTACACAATACATGTTCCTTTTGTTCCATAAATATAATTTTTATATCCAAAATACCTCCATTTCGTTGGCCCGTTATGTTCAGAAATCCACAGGCTCGAGCGGTCACGACAGGTCAGACGGAAATTCCAAATAGTATCCGTAAAGTTCATAGAAACATGTCAAACGTTTTTTATAATCAATCTACAGGTTGTTTTTACAATATATAATCGATAGTATTTCAACCGGACTGTACCTTCTTCAATAGGAGAGAGAGAGAAAATGTTTGCTCCAAACTGTTGCACATGCAAAACGCTGCTGGCACCCAGCCATACAATGACACGATGTGATATTTCTTGCGAAGGCAGGCGAAGGCAGGCAATGGAACAGAGAGCTTTCAGGAATAACAGCACTTCCGGGTTGGATTTTCCTCAGGTTTTCGCCTGCAATATCAGTTCTCTTATACTCACAGACAATATTTTGACAGTTTTGGAAACTTTAGAGTGTTTTCTATCCTAATCTGATATTATATGCATATTCTAGATTCTGTGCCTGAGAAATAGGCAGTTTAATTTGGGTACATTTTTCATCCAACCATCAAAATACTGCCCCCTACACTCAACAGGTTAAAGCAGAAAGCACCAGTGACCCGGTCTATAAAAAAGTGGTCAGATGAAACAGATGCTATACTACAGGACTGTTTTGCTATCACAGACTGGAATATGTTCTGGGATTCTTCCGATGGCATTGAGGAATACACCATATCAGTCACTGGCTTTATCAATAAGTGCATCCAGGACGTCGTGCCCACAGTGACTGTACGTACATACCCCAACCAGAAGCCATGGATTACAGGCAACATTCGCACTGAGCTAAAGGGTAGGGCTGCCGCTTTCAAGGTGCAGGACTCTAAATCGGAAGCTTACAAAAATTCCTGCTATACCCTCCGACGAACCATCAAACAGCAGTATTCGGTATTTCGGATGACTGACGTGCCCAAAGTAAGCTGCCTGTTACTCAGCCCAGAAGCTAGGATATGCATATAATTGGATAGAAACAGTTTCCAAAACTGTTAAAATAATGTCTGTGAGTATAACAGAACTAATATAGCAAGTGAAAACCCGACGAGAATCCATCCGGGAATTTTTTTGTTGTTGAGCTCACCACTCATTAAATTGGCTGTCTATGGAAATATCAAATGAATACCTCCCAGATTGCAGTTCCTAGGGCTTCCAGTAGATGTCAAAAGTCTTTAGAAAGAGTTTAATGCTTGGTTTTTGAAAAATGAGCTAGTTTTTCTAAGTGGCTCCCATTTTGGCTGTAGTGTTGTGGCGCTCGTTGGTGAGGGTGCGCAGTTCGTTATTTATCTCCGGTAATGTACAAACTATTCTCCGTTTTAAATTTGATCGTTTATTTACATATTGTTGTTTGACTTCTTTGGACAAAGTTTATTGGTAACCTTTGGGATTCATTTGTATGCATTTTGAATGAGGGAAACCGGTGGATTACTGACTCAAGAGTGCCAACTATACTGACTTTTTTGGGATATAAAGAAGGACTTTATCGAACAAAAGGACCATTTGTTATGTAGCTGGGTAAGTGATTTACTTTATCACTATTTCTGACTTTGGTGACGCCTCCACTTGGTTGGAGAATGTTTGTAATGCTTTTGTATACGGGGCGCTGTGCTTAGATAATTGCGTGGTATGCTTTCGCCGTAAAGCCTTTTTGAAATCTGACAAAGCGGCTGGACTAACGAGAAGTTAAGCTTTTAAACGATGTAAGAGACTTGTATTATCATAAATGTTTAATATTACGATTTTGTATCTTGATTTTGGCAAGCTCCGATTTCACCGGATGTTGTCGAATTTGATCCTGGTAACGGAATTTCCGCTGTAAGAGGTTAATGTGAAACGGTGAAATTAGCGCTCTATTACCGTTTTTTACCTTTAATCCTAGAAAATGGACCTTAATAACCTCTTGAAACTAGGGGGCACTATTTTCATTTTTGGAAAAATAACGTTCCCAAAGTAAACGGGCTATTTTTCAGGACCAGATAATAGAATATGAATATCATTGACAGCTTAGGATAGAAAACTCTCTAAAGTTTCCAAAACTGTAAAAATATTGTCTGTGAGTATAACAGAACTGATATTGCAGGTGAAAGCCTGAGACAAATCCAATCAGGAAGTGACTCTTATTTAGAAACCTCTGCGTTCCTATGCGTCCCTATTGAGCAGTGAATGAGATATCAACCAGATTCCGTTTTCTATGGCTTCCCTAATGTTTCTAGTGTCACAATACATAGTTTCAGGCTTTTATTTTGAAAAATGAGTGCGAGCGACAACATTGCGTCAGTGGTCAGCTGGTGTCTCTCAGAGTGATTTGTGTGTAATAGACAAATGCGGCCATTTTTTCTCTGACCCGTTTGATATATTATCCAATAGATATTTGAAAAACACCTTGAGAATTGATTAAAAAAATACATTTTCCATGTTTTTGTCAATATTATGGATCTAACTTGGAATATGTCGTGACAGCAATTTCCGGTCGATTTCTCAGCCAAACGTGAAGAACAAACGGAGCTATTTCGGCTACAAAAACAATCGTTATGCAACAAAAGGAACATTTGCTATCTAACTGGGAGTCTTGTGGGTGAAAACATCCGAAGCTCATCAAAGGTAAACGATTTAATTTGATTGCTTTTCTGATTTTCGTGACCAAGCTGCCTACTGCTAGCTGGGCATAATGCTATGCTAGGCTATCGATAAACTTACACAAATGCTTGTCTTGCTTTGGCTGTAAAAGCATAATTTCAAAATCTGAGATGACAGGGTGATTAACAAAAGGCTAAGCTGTTCAATATATTTCACTTGTGATTTCATGAATATTATCTAGATGGATTTTTTGTCCGTTGCGTTATGCTAATTAGTGTCAGTTGATGACAATTCTCCCGGATCCGGGAGGAGTAGTTCCAATATTTTTTTTTTTTGTTGAGGCCTCGATGCCATCTTGTTTCTGGGCTAAAAACCCATTTGGCAAAACCTGTGCTCACAGGTTTCGTCTTCGTAATCTTTACCATTTAGGAGAATTGGCCATGTCCGTTTGGTGATGTTTTGTCCATTTGTAATAAGCACCAGTCACCATCTGGTGGAATTTTCAGCGGAAAATTAAATGAAAAATGTTTAAGTATAAAACGGAAAGCAAATATCCAAGATACTTTATTTATTGACTTCCCTACACAAGGGACGCAAATGGCATTTGCTGTATGATTGATGAGGATCTCCATATTGCAAATGTACGGCCCCTTACTAGACATCCGCAAATGTTTTTAAAATACGCCGACGGTCTCGGGCCGTACCCCTGGGCCAGATCTTCCGGGAAGTCATAAAATAATGTCTCTCGAACATTTGGTTTCCGTTTTATAAAATTTTCAGATTGTGGAAATTTTTCCACTGTCCCGGTAAATTCCACCAGATGGTGAATGGCTTCTTATTGCAAATGTACAAAACATCACAAATCATGACATGGCCATTTCTCATAAACGGAAAAGTTTTCAAAGATGAAACTTGGTTGGCATAAGTTTGGCCTAATGGGCTGTTAGCCCAGAAACAAGATGGTGTCGAGGCCTCAACGCGTTTTGATTGAAGGCAATATTTCTGGGATTAAAGCAAAAAAAATAGAGTGCTAATTTGACCCCTTCACGTCAAAGTACACGACCCTATGGTGTCAGGAAAAAAGAACCAGCCATTTATCTATCGTAATTTATGGAAAATCGTATAATGTACAATTGGTGATGGTCAAAGATTTTTTTTTCTTTAAGTTACAGATCCAGTTGTGGCATGTTCAAATGAATCCGTTAAGGCCGGTTTCGGAGCTCTACAAGATTTCTGTCAATTTCTGTGACTTTCTGAAATCACACACACACACAGTCAATGGGGAGTAACACTGTGTGAGGCTTAAAGACACACAGAGCCTGCAATAATTACATGCGTCCGAACTATCAAAGAACCGTCAGACCTAGAGATCTGAAACTTATTTACATGTTCTAGAGCTTACGTCGATCTTGCCCAGTGAGTTATGTGGCTCTAGAAGGTTATCAGGCCGAGAAAATGCCTCGTACATTTGCAATGATTTCAATTTATTTTGACCATCTTGAAAATGATAATATTTAGAAAAATCACAGAGTCACAAGTCAAGTCACTAAAACCGCCTTGGCCCATAGAGACGGACCCTAAAGTTTCTGTCCGATAGCTCATTCAGGGACTCCATAGCAAACTAATTAATTTAACTAATTTTTAGCACTAATTAAGGTCGCTGATCGGGCTCCGAATGACCTATCGAGCCGATACTCTGGATTTGGGGTCACCTCAGCTAGGCCTAAACATAATGTTCGAACTGGACCCATAGCTAGAATGTAACTTTGTGTTTTAAGTTTTTATTAAGGTTTAAAAAATATTTGATAGTTGACTTCTAAACGAGTTGTACAAAGTGGGTTTGGTGTCAGTTTGTATCAGTTTGGTGTAAGAATGATCTCTTATTGACTGATGAACGCTGACTTGATGTGTGACTTTTGTACATTTGCAATATGTTTAAACAGTGATGAACCATAACCAAAATGACAGACTGAAATCAGCACTATAAATGGCATCACCATAGTCTCTAGGCCGTGCCGAATCCAACGAGACGCCCCGCTTGACCGTAGCTTGCTCTGAGCTCAGCGACCGTGAAAAAAAGTAGGCCCAAAATAAAGCATGGCCCTAAATTTCAGGTGCTTTTGGGTGACAGCGGCAGAACCGTTAGGGTTAGAAGCACAATTCAACCTCAGGAACTTTTTTAAGGTCCTCACAATCTGTGCAAGCCTAACCTTGACTGTGTGGCATTAACCCTTAACAGTGAAAAGAAGGTGTTTACATCAAACAGTTTGCAATGACTTCACTCATGATAGGAATACATTGCCTGCTCCCCTAAATTCAACCTGAAGCCTATGTGGGTTATGAATGCCTAATTAACCTGTCTTCGATGACAATTCATCAGGCCACTATGATGTCTACCTGTGTTGATTCAAAGCTTCCTGGAGCAACCCGTAAGTGGTTCAATTCACCCTAAAGGTGTTTTGATATACCCAACCTGCAGTTTGTGAAAAACCCTGCATTCAACCCTGTGTAAATCTGTCAATTCTTAATGTAAAGACTTTAAACTCAGTATTCTGTAAGAGCCTACCCGAATGAGGCTATGTGTTTACTTTCAGCTTCCTGTGCCAACCGGAAGTGCCTTAAATTGGGGTCATAGGGGTAGTTTCGAAGGGTTAAATAAGTCACATCTTTCCAAAACCTCATATGTGTGATTAGGTACCCTCATAAACGGTAAATTAGTAATTTCTCCTATCAGATAGTGTACAGTGAGTTATGTGGCTCTAGAAGGCTCTCAGACAGAGAAACAGCCTCATACATTTGCAATAACTTCAATTAATTTTGACCATCGCGAAAATGACGACATTTAGAAAATTCCCAGAGTCACAAGACTAGGTGTATTGAAACATAGAGACGGACCCTAATATTTCTGTTCGATAGCTCATTCAAGGACCCCATAGCAACACGTTGGAAAAAGTAGATTTTCAGCACCAATTAAGGTTGCTGCTCAGGCTCCGAATTACCTATCGAGTCAAAACTCGGGATTCGGGGTCGCCTCACAAAAGCCTACACATAATGTCAGAACTGGACCCACAGCTAGAACACAACTACGAGGTTTATGCTTTAATTATGGTTTAAACAGAAGACGCTGTGAATTTTGGGCCTGCTCTGAAATATGTTGGCTTCTAAACGAGTTGGACAAAGTGGGGTTGGTGAAATTTTTTATCAGTTTGGTGTCAGACTGATATCTTTTTGACTGATGGATGTTGACTTGCTGGCTGACTTTTGTACTTTTGCAATATGTTTAAACAGTGAAAACCATCACCAAGTGGACAAAATGAAATCAACACAATGAGTGATGGAGAGGAACCAATATCACTGCCCGGCCATCCCGAGTTCATTGGGCTAGTCAATTACGCATTTCTATAGTATTTTTGAGCATGTCAAATTCGTGATGGTAAATGCCCATTGAAACATATTGCAAATGGACAGCCGTGCGCCAGGTGATTGGAACGGGTTACCAGGAGCAAATCTTTTAAATGGTTTTGAATGCCTTTAGGAGGGTGCAAGGGGTCCACGGCTGGGAGCACCCCCCACCTATCCTATAGGGTCATTTTGGATGTTTTTCAAAAAATCGAGTCCCACTTCTCCCTCATCATACATGACAAATAGACCTTCTAGGTTTATTCATGGCTTAACATAGTGCTATATATCATTTGGGAAATATAATTCCCTTTTGGACATGGTTCACAACCTTTTGGGTTTGGAAACTGACATCCTATGATCATACATGGAAAACAAACATAACATCCCGATTTGGCACTTTCAATACTTTCATATTGCATTTGGACATTTCTTATGGCATTTGGCCATGGTTCACTGACTTTTGACTTTGACTTTTGACTTCCTATGATATCATATTGCAAATGGTCAAAACATATTCCTTATGGACATGTAAACAAAATATGACAATAAAATATGACAAAGGTATGTTCATACTGTTCTTACAACAAAAAATCGAATGAATCTCGAAAAACGGTCCAGAAAGCACTTTTTTAGAGGGTGATACAATTTTGAATTTTTTTGGACTTGATGTCCATTTGCATTATGAAAATTATCTTCTTGATGCAGCCAACCCGTTACCAGGAACATTTTCGTCAACATCCGCTGAATTGCAGAGCGACAAATTCAAATTAAATTACTAAAAACATTTATTTTCATGAAATCACAAGTGCAATATAGCAAAACACAGCTTAGCTTGTTGTTAACCCACCTGGCATGTCAGATTTCAAAAAAGCTTTTCGGCAAAAGCATACCATGCGTTTATTTAAGGACATCTCTCTCAGCAGACAAAACATTACAAACAGCTAGCAGCCAAGTAAATTGGTCACAAAAGTCAGAAAAGCAATAAAATGAATCACTTACCTTTGATAATCTTCAGATGTTTGCACTCATGAGACTCCCAGTTACACAATAAATGTTCCTTTTGTTCCATAAAGATTATTTTTATATCCAAAATACCTCCATTTGGTTGGCACGTTTTATTCAGAAATCCACAGGCTCGAGCGGTCACGACCAGGCAGACGAAAATTCCAAATAGTATTCGTAAAGTTCGTAGAAACATGTCAAACGTTTTTTATAATCAATCCTCTGGTTGTTTTTACAATATATAATCAATAATATTTCAACCGGGACTCTAGCTTCTTCAACAGGAGAGAGAGAGAAAATGTCTACTCCCAGCTGTTGCGCATGCAAAACGCTGCTGGCACCCAGCCATACAATGACGCGGTGTGATCTTTCTCGCTCATTTTTCAAAATAAAAGCCTGAAACTATGTTTAAAGACCGTTCACACCATAGGGAAGCCATAGGGAATGATTCTGGTTGATATCCCTTTAAATAGAGCTAAGGCAGGCAATGGAACAGAGAGCCTTCCCAGAAAACCCGGCCCTGGGGCACGACCTGAGTCCATTGGCCTATTTTAATAACACTCGCGGATGTCTACTAATCGACCTTACATTTGCAAAATGTAGATCCTCATTATTAACCATACGGGTAATGCCATCAGCTTCCATTATGTAGGAAATGTACGAGTCTGCTGTTTATGATAATGCAGAGGATTTTCCAAAGGTTGCATATCCCAAGGTAGTTATTTGGGTCAAATTTGTTTCCACTTTCGTGGATTGGGGTGATCAGTCTTTGGTTCCAAATATTGGGGAATAAGCCAAGCCAGAGGATGATGTTAAAGAGTTTAAGTATAGCCAATTGAAATGTGTGGTTTGTATATTTTATCATTTCATTTAGGATACCACCAACCCCAAAGGCTTTTTTGGGGTGTTAGTGATTGTATTTTGGCCTGTACTTCAGTACATGTAATTGGAGAATCCAGTGGCTTCTAGTAGTCCTTAATAGCTGAATCTAAGATTTGTATTTGAGTCAAAAGTTTGGACACACCAACTAGGGGGAGCTTCCCTGAAATTCATTTCTGAAAACAAATAAATTAAATTAGATACCGTTAATGAAACATGTTGTTCATTCCTTTCACATTTTATGAGGTAATTCTCTTTCCCCATATGACAGTTTCCTGACATTTTAATAAAATATCTTTGTAAATTTCAACGGTTCAATAAAAACACATACAAGTAACTCCTTTCAAGTCTGAATGTTTTATTAAATGAACATTTGCATAAATTTATAATTAATTAATGGGTGAATAAGTGTGGCAGCAGAATCCTTGAGAAGGAACAGGGAAGTTAAGCTGTTCCACACGATGTGATGATACGATCGAAAGCCTTTCGATGCAGAAACCCACTCATCGGGATAACATATACCTTAGAAGCCACACACAAGCCACACACATAGACAAATTAAATAAATCAAAAGCCTACTAAACAGCCCAAGGAAATAAATAATTTATTATGTGATTAATATTTACACAACATCTTGCAGAACGTTAAATTATAATCAATAACATGCTACTACACATCACTAGAGTGCTAACAAAACAATAAAACCTATTTGATTTGATTTGATTTATAGTCACCAAAGTTCAAACAGAAGTGGAAACTAAAAGGAGCTACTTTAAACTATTTGAGACCATCAAACTCTGTTACTATACATTTCTCCTTTCCTTTCTTTGCATGACAGAATGTGAAGCAAATCCCTAGCGTGCATAGTACCTCCACCTAGTGTTCATATTTCAGATCAGCGCAGAGGACGTGTAGAAGACAAGGAGAGGAATCCACTGTAAACTGTTGTTATGTTATTGAGCCTATGGGAGAATCTCAATGTAATTTCTGTGATTCCTCGTGTCCTCTCTCCTCTGTCTCCTTTTCAAAACCCAATGAATGAGAAGGTTAGATATCCCACCCCTCCAAACCTTCTCATCTAATGGGTTTTGAGAAGAAGGTGAGGAGAGAGGACATTAAGGAAAGAAATTGAATGAAGACCTTCCCTATCTCTTGGTTGTGGGCCGGCCCATCAGAGCCTTCTTGGTGTTCCTCTCTGGCCTCAGCAGGATGATGTAACACTTTGGGCCGAACAGAGCCACCAGGAGGCCAAAGCTGGATGCTAAGATGGCGAATATCTCCACAGCGTCTGCATACTTCCCAGGAGAGCTAATGTAGGCAGGGACGAAAGAGATCCAAACAGCACAGAAGATCAGCATGCTGAAGGTGATGAACTTGGCCTCGTTGAAGTTGTCTGGAAGATTCCTAGCCAGGAAAGCCAAGAGGAAGCTAAGGAACGCCAGGATGCCGATGTAGCCTAACAACGCTCCGAACCCTGCTACCGACCCCACCACACACTCATATACAATCTTATCAATATGGTAGCGCATGTTTTTGTGTGGAGTTGGAGAGGCTGAAACCAGCCAGGCTGTGCAGATAGCAGCCTGGAATGAGGTGAGAACCAGGACTGTTCCTCTCTGCTGCCCAGCACCAAACCACTTCAGGCTGGCATTGCCCCCGGGCTTAGAGGTCCTAAACACAGCCAGCACCACCATTGTCTTCACCAGTATACAAGAGACACAGAGAACAAAGCTGATACCAAATGCTGCATGTCTCAGCTGACACGTCCATAGCCGGGGCCGGCCAATGAACAGCAGCGAGCACAGGAAGCAGAGTTTGAGTGAAAGCAGAAGCAGGAAGCTCAGCTCAGAGTTGTTGGCCTTGACAACAGGTGTGTTCCGGTAGCGGGTGAAGATTCCGAGGACCACTGCACAGATGAGGGCTCCTAGCAACGAGGCGGTCATCAAGGAGATGCCCAGCGATTCCTGGTAGGAGAGGAACTCAACCCCCTTAGGGATGCAGAGGTCACGCTCCGGGCTGGACCAGAAGTCCTCTGGACATCTCGAGCACTCGGCCGAGTCTGACAGAAAGACAGACAAAGCAAATGTGGAAAACCTTTTCTACAGCCCCAAACCACCCTTCAATTCTTTAAATTATATTAATTTCACTGACCTGTGGTGTTGCTGACCTCTCCCTCAGCACAGGAGATGCAGTCGAAGCAGCAGACAGGCTCCCCCTTCTTCCTGGCTACACGGGTGCCTGGGGGACAGCTCTCACTGCACACTGATCGTGGAGGCTTTAAGGATGAAGGTGAGGGGGAATTTAAGTTTATTTAACTAGGCAAGTCAGTTAAAGAACAAATTCTTATTTACACTGACGTCCTAGGAGGGAGAATATCAGACTTTTATACACCCATATTAACACATCCATATATACACACCCATATTTAATGATTCTTTGCCCTCCACTGGTAAATGTTTACACTGTTTCTGTTGCAGTAGTGAAATATGCTATATAACTGTATCATTTATATATAACCTTTTTTGACTCAAAGTTCCAGAAAATTCTGTCCTCGTCCAGTGTGAGCTCTTGTCCTGCGGGGGCTGATTCGTCGATCACACCCACATTCTCCACCTGAACGCTCCCGTCCTGGAGCCACGCCCAGTTCATGATGTCATAGATGGCCAAGGCGTCCCCGTTGTCATCGAAAGAAACGCGATCGCCAAACCCTGTGGTGAAGTTAACCCTCTCCAGGTAATGGACCAGCTGGTCAGAAGAGGGGGATGGAGGGAACAGAGGGAAGAGAGGAAAGAGCAGGAGATTATGTAGACAAAAGACAGTATGAGGTCAGGGGACCTTGACTAAGAAAACAGGAAACAGAAGTAAACAGTTGTCAAAGTGTACATCTGCATCTGTGTGTGTGTGTGTGTGTGTGTGTGTGTGTGTGTGTGTGTGTGTGTGTGTGTGTGTTTGTGTGTGTGTGTGTGCGTGTGCGTGTGTGTGAATGTATCCCACCTGCCAGTGCTCCAGTCTCTGTAGGCTGGCACAGCGGTTCCCACTGAATGGTCCTCTCCCTGGCACACACTGCAGTAGGTCATGCAGGGCATGGGCCAGGGCGTACACTGCCTTATACACGTTATACTCCGGCCTAAGCTCAGACACGTCCCCATAGTTGGTCTCCACATCCCTCAGGTCCTCCTGACCTGTACATACATCACCCCCAGCCTCCACCCAACCTGCTGGGGGCTCCAACCTGCACCCAAACACAGCCTCCCAGAACTGTCTCACCTTATCAGAACAGAAAAGGAAATGTTTTAGAGGAACACTAGTTTTTTTCTTCTGTATTGTAGAATTTATAGGCAAAGTAGCCCTTTAAATGTTTTAAACATAATGTATGAAGTAATTAAATAAATTGTTGGAGTTAAAAGACAACAAATTACTTCACCATGTTGTTTCCAGGGTTATTGTCAGGTTGGTCGTCGGGGCGGATGCTAAGCAGGAAGTCCCTGAGGCCGGGTATCTCTCCACGACGGATGGCGATACCCAGGGTACCCCCCAGGTAGGGCATGAGACGGGGGGTGTGAAACACAGAGGAGGAGGTCCAGGCTTCACTGGCGATCCACTGGAGACCCTTCACATTCTGTACCACCACCTTGTAAAACGGGTTTTATACTTTATAATCTTGGCATCAAAAACTCCACAATGGTAATATGCTCTAGCACTTTTATACACTGTTGTTTGTGAGAGTAACATCCTACAGCTGTTATGGCTGTAATAATGTCTGTAGAATGCATTTGATGATAAAACATACTTACTAATACTGTGATATGTGGTTGTCCCCCCCTAGATATCTTAGGATGGATGCACTATCTGTCCAGGGACACCGATATGTAAAATATATGCACACATCACTGACTGTAAGTGTCTTTTGATAAAAGCATCTGCTAAATGCTATGCTACTAATATTATTATTATGAAGTGTACATTTCTCTGGATTAGAGCCTCTGAAACTAAAATGTGAATGTATTGTAAGAGTTATTTTAGATCAACTGTCAAGATAAAATCATCTCTGAACCTCATCCACCAGAGGGAGCAGGTAGGCCTCGTTGGAGAACACCACCACCACACGAGCAGAGGAGCTCTTGATCTCTCCCACGATCCTCTGCAGCTCAGTGGGGCGGTTGTCTTTGGGCAGGACCTGGGAATAGGCCACACAGCCCCCTGACTCGGCCAAGCTTGAGTGGAAGGACCGGGCAGCGTGAAATCCGTAGTCATCGTCACTGAACACAAGTCCCACCCAGGTCCAACCCAACCGACGTAGGATCTGGATCATGGCTCGCACCTGAGATCACATCAACAAAGATTAGACATTACTGGTGTTATTACAGAGACTGGAGAGTATAGAGAGATCAACATAAACTACATACATTATTTTTTGTCACCTTTTAT